>NW_007726163.1:72649-143551 GCF_000696425.1 Galeopterus variegatus
CCCCCCCCCCCCCCCCCCCCCCCCCCCCCCCCCCCCCCCACACCAAGCCGGGGGGGGGGGGGAGGTGGAGAAGACATAACAACTACAATTCCTTGAAGTTGATACGACAAGCAAACAGAAAGGACATTGTTGGGTGGGAGGGAGGAGAGAGAGGAGGGAGGGAGGTTTCGGTAATGGGCCACAATAATCAACCACATTGTATATCGACAAAATAAAATTTAAAAAAAAATAATAATAATCACTTTAATCTGAGCAATAGTTTAGGCCTATCGATGCCCTTTCACACTCCCTCCTATGATACTCAAATGTAAGCAATGAGGGATGAGCTCAAGCAATCAATTAATTTACCCAAGGACACGTAGGAAGTAGCAGACCCAGAAGTGGCACCCAAGTCCCCTTTTGCTGTCCCAGCATTCTACTGTGTCAGCTGTCTCTTAATGTTACCTCTTAATGTTAGCAGGAAGTTCCACACCATTGGGAAGAAAGTGTCTGTCTGTGCAGCATTATTTCAGGAGCCACAACCCAACTGCAGCCTGAGTCCTGAAATTATTTTCTATCTTAAAAAGGGACCAGCGGACACACTGACTTAAGTCCACTTTTCTGTTGAGTAGAATTGACAAGGGCAAGGGCAAGAAAGGATACAGTGGCTGGATGCCCATGTGATCATGAGATATCCTGAGAAGCAGAAGCAAGCCAGGGAATATGGAAGCCAAACGGTGCACCTCCCCTCCCCAGAAAAGTCTCAATGTCCTGCCCCATCTGAGTCTGACTCCTGCTGATCATGGTGCTCTATTATGTGGCCACAGCTTTTATATCTCAGTGTTAAAATGTTGCTACAGAGGTCCTAATTTTCTAAACTTGATCTTGAAACAATACATCTATATTTCAGTATCTGGGACAAAACTTAGCCTCAGGGCTCCGGGTCACTGAACATGTGTAACATTGATTGAAACATTTTGTTGAACAAACCAATTAACTTCCTGAATGAAAAATACAACCTTACCTATTATACAAGAGTAAATCCCAAATGTAAAATTTATCTCTAATAGTCTATCAGGGAAAAATCTGAACTCAATACCCCTTTGCCTATTGAATAACACTAATCCTGTGCAATCACTCTTCAGTAACCCTGCTTGTCTCTAGCTTGACTCTAGCTTGTTAAAACTAACCCATTTTTCTTCTATGAAAGATGCAATCAGTAGTAAAGGAAACTAGAACTGTGGTGATCCTGCTAATCAATCTATGTTCCACAAATGAAAACACTCCCCAATTGGTAATTAGTTTTCAATGATGAAGTAATTAAATATTTCACTCTGAATTCCCTCTGCTATGCATCTAGGGCTTCGTAAATGTTGCATTTTCCAAGCCCCTGTGAACAACCTCATTTTATTTATGGTTGGCCCTTTAGACTCTTTCTGAAACTGTCTAAACAGCACAAAGGCAAAGGGAAACTTGCCAATTAAGTGTTGAACTTAACTATTACCCCCAGCCAGGCCAGGTAGAGCAGAGACACCTGATCCATACTTCACCCCCCCCGTTATCAAGAAAACATGATTACGTCAAGATAGTTTCAGGAGTAGAAGACATAAAAGTGGAAGCCAAGTGTTTCCTTATTTGACCTTGATGAGATGCTTTGGGGAAATGAGAGGTGAGCTTGAGTCTTCCAAACAGATGTCAGTCTCAGTTTGATCCCAAACAATGGCTCCTCTCATGGAGTTCTCTATTTCTGAAATGCAACAATCCTGTTCAACAGAGGAGGGACAATGACCGAGGCCATAATGATTCAAAACTGCACTTTTAGTCACCTGTAGTGGATTGAATTATGTCCTCCCCAAAACTCACTGAAGCTTAACTGTGTCTCCAAGCTTTATGTATTAGAAATTTAGCCCCCACTGTGACTGTTAAGAGGGTGGGAAATCCTATTATGGTAATTGAAAGGTAGAGCTTTAAATAGGTGATTAAATTGTAGGACTATCCTGTAGTGAATGGTTTAAAAATGGTGGTAAGGGCATTAAAAGAAGAGGAGAGTCTGTCTCTCTCTGCTCTCTCTGCTTCCACCATCTTGCAATGTGAGACCCCTGGGTCACTGTCACCACCACCAGATGGACTTTGGCCTTCCCAGCCTCAGAAACTGCAACCAATAATTTTTTTTTTCTTTATAAGTCACCCAGTTCAGTGTACTTTGTTATAAGCAACAAACACAGACTAATACATTGCCTGACCAACATGGAGTATGACATGTTACCAAAATCCATTTTTTAATGTTTAATGTTTATTCAAACAGTTGGCTATTATAAATACGTACTCCTGAAGTTAAGGCTGGAAGGCTTTTTTAAGAAATCTTTAATCTTTCTCTTCATATGCATGGTCAATCGTCAACTGGTTATGATAAGGAGGCATAAAAGAATCCAAAATGAGCAGTCCTCCCCTCTTGATCCTCAAGCCTTGAAGGCCAGAGGCAATGGTTATATGAAATTCCTGCTACTGTCTCTAAGTCATCCCCCACCCATCCACCTCTGGAAAAGTGCCACTGGCAACAAGGAATCATGTGCATTTTCAAGGTCCCCATCATGGCTCAAACTCCTCATGTTTTACCATTTTAAAATGACAACCACAATTTCCTGCCCTTAAGGAACTCTCAGCTCAGCAGGATGGTGGGAAAGGAAGGAAGAATAACCCCAATCCGCTCTTTCAGAAGGTCAGGGAGAATATAAGTAGTGTGCTTTCTCCCAGGGGAAATCCCAACTAGCCAGGTGTAGAAGAGAACAAAATGAGATGGGGTGAAGTGAACAGCATCTCTCCATAAAGAATAAGATCACATTTAAAGTCAGTAGCAGTGGGAAGAATCCTAGACTAAGTACCAGAAAGCCTGAATTTTAATCCTTGTCCTAGCACCCTATAGTAATATACCTTGACAATTCCAAGATCTCCTTGAGGAAATGGCACATTCTTCTAATAGGGGGATTGGGTTCATGTTCCCTGAGGTCCTCCCAAAACTCATATGTTGTATTTTCAGGAAAACTTATTCCTGATCCTTGTGAATAATTTTTTTTTTTTTTTGTCTTTTCCGTGACCGGTAAGGGGATTGCAACCCTTGGTGTGGTGTCACCCGCACCGCGCTCAGCCAGTGAGCGCACCGGCCAGTCCTATATAGGATCCGAACCCGCGGTGGGAGCGTCGCTGCACTCCCAACGCCACACTCTCCAGAGTGCACCACGGGGCTGGCCCTCTTGTGAATAATTTTTGATAGGGTCCCCCACACAAGTTCCAAGTTGACATATCTCTAAGTTATAGTTTAAAGAGTCTGCATGGAAGGTCTTCTCAATAGAAGAGTGACCTGGTACAGGTTCTGTGTTAGGATTCTCCAGAGAAACAGAGCCAATAGAATATAAAAGGAGATTTATTACAAGGAATCAGTTCATGAAATTATAGAGGCTAAGTCTCATAATTTGACATCTGCAAACTGGAAATCCAGGAAAGCCAGTGATGTAGTTTAGTCTGAGTCTGAGACCCTGAGAACCAGGGGAGCTGATGGTGTAAATCCCAGTCCAACTGCAGGAGAATATGAGATGAGATGGCCCATCTCAAGCAATGAGACAGAAAAGGGGGTGAATTTCTCCTTTCTCACCTTTTTGTTCTATTCAGGCCCTCAGTGGATTGGGTAAAGCCCACCCACATTGGAGAGAGCAGTCTACTGATTACATCAATTCAAATGCTGATCTCATCCAGAAGCACCCTCTCAGACACACCCAGAAATCACGTTTAACCAGACATCTGGGCATCCCCTGATGTGGTCAAATTGACACATAAAATTAACTATCACAAATTCCTTGACCCATCAGACTCAGTTTCTTCATCTGCAAGTAAGAGGGCTCTATGAGATGTCCTTAGGATCGAGATGAAGTATATAGGAACAGTTTATAAACAGTAAAGACCAATCCAAATATCTGTCTGTGTTTTTCCATCATATCAAATATAACTGCCAGGAAACCCATTGTCCACCAGGCTAACCACCTGTCCAGCCAGCAGAGACGAGTGTTAATGGCGGGAGACTGGATGAATCTCAAAACCCGTTTTGGGGTGATCTTGTTTGCTATTTGGAGTATGGTTTCTAGGTGGTGCTGAGAAAATGTCACGATGTCTTTCATTTGGGGGAGTAGGCATTTAACTTTTAAAAATGAGTTCAGCACCTCTGGACTCAAGGATAAAAAGGGGGAAAAAATTCATTCTATCAATCCACTGGGTGAAGAAGTTCAGAAAACAGGATTTACCTATGCCTTTACTTGCAAAGGAAAAGTGGAGATTTTTAGGACTTTAAACATTTCTAAACAATTCATGATGAAGGAATTCTATTGCATGATTTTCATGTCCTCTGAACATTTTGTTTAAGGTCTTGAATTACACAGAATTTCCTTAATATCTCTGCTTTGTTTTGCAAACATTTACAAAAACGGTGGTAGAAACCTTGCTGCTGATCATCACCAGGTGTAATCACTTTTCCTAGCAGACTTCAGGTCTGTTATGGAAATATTCCCATGCTCCCAAAACAGACAGAAGCACTGCACACTAAGCAATGAGATGTTTTAATCTCACGGGTGACCAATTCACTAATAATAGTAGCAGGATTAGTAGCAACAACAGAAATAGCAGCTGCCACTTATTAAATGAATACCTACTAATTACCAGGCACTATGCTAAGCATATTTCATAAATTATCTCATTCAATTTTCATAACTCTATGAGGTAGTCACCGTGGTTCACCTTTTATACACGAGGCATCACAACCCGTATAGTTAAGCTGTTTGCCCAAAGTCACAGGGCTAAAAAGTGACAACACCTGAATGTGAACTCACATCAGTCTGACTGCAAAGCCAAGCCTCTTAATGACCACATTCATCTGTCTTTACACATACAAACCCACAAAAGCCTGTGCTCAGAAATGTGAAGCTGTCATTAGTAGGCTTTCTAATGATGTCTTTGCAATACGTAAAAATTACCGATCTGCATGTGGGACATTTAACGTGTGCGTACATGTGTGTGTGTTAAAAATTCCCAAAGTCTTATTTCATAATAAATTATTATGTGTTTTTAGATTTTTTAAATAATATTTAATTTTAAAACCAAGTGATATTGAATGTAATTTAATTAAACCAATTCATTAAGGAATACTATATACGTTTACACCTTCTGGATATAAGTTTTTCAAGATTTTTCTGACTTATTAGTGTGAGTAACATGTATATTTTGAAGTTATTTTAGAATTATAGTTGTTAAATAAAATCAATACTTTAATATTCCTATTTTGGTACTATGTGTTCAATTTTTCAATGTTTCTGTGCAACTTAACAATGCAGGTAATTTTCTAAAACAACAAAATTCTGTGAGGGTACTTCAAAAAGTTCATGAAAACTTAGAATTAAAAGGTAATAGGAATCTTTCCACGAACTTTTGAAGTACCCTTGTATAGTATCCTTAAATACTTTGTATTTAAATACATTTATTTAATTTTTACAGATATTTATTTTCTTATAAAAGGCCACTCTGATTTAAGTAGGCTTACTCTGATTTAAGCTAGAAAATTGATTCACGTAATATTCAGAGTAATCAAAATATGTCACTAATTTGGCAATATAGTGAGGAATATCTCAGGTTATATTTGTCTATCCCCCAAATTCTCCTCTTTCTCAGTCTAAATGTCTTCTTTACTTGGAAGATATATTAAATGAAGCAAGGATGCCGACAGAAAAATTATGCCAAACATCACTCCAAAACACCTCTCATATGCAGAAAAAGATTTGAACGTGCTCACACACCTGCAAGTTCAAAATAAGGATCACAGTTCTTTTTTTAATTTATTTTTTTAATTGAAAAATAAGAGTTGTATATATTTATAGTGTACAACATGACACTTTGAAGGACCAAAGTTCTTTCATGAACTTAGCCACAGCAATATGAGTTCAGTTAAAGAATTTAGTTAAAAGGTCAATTAATGGTAAGGGGCAACAATAATCAACCACAATGTATATCGACAAAATAAAAATTTTTTTTTAAAAAAAAGGTCAATTAACAGCTAGAGACAAAATACCTCACACAACTGAAGAACTCGCCATTTTATCAGCATGAAAGAAGACTATTAGCACATCAAATGACCCAGACATTAATCCAGGTCATTAAATTAAAAAATGTTTTAACTTTATCTTCACAAATCTATGGATAATAGTAACTGTGCTCAATTAATAACAATAATTAGCACCACTGAGGAAAAATGGTTGAAAAAAATACTGTGTATTCTGTAAAAAGTACCAGAACAAACTACTGGGAGTAAAATAAATATTTAAGGTCAACACTTGGTAAGGTTGTAACAAATATGATATTTAGGAAACATGAGGTCAGTCTGTGACCTTAAGTGAGGTTGCCGCAATGATAGAACACTAATACAAGAGGGTTTACAACTTTCTTGACATTGTGGGATTCAGATAACAGCTGTATTCAGAGAGGTGTCCTATATAAATATCTGAATTCCACATTAAATCTTGTTTTCAGGATGATGATCCTAATAAAACCCATGCATTACAGTTTATATGAAGAAATTTTATCAGAATATGACTCTATATTGTTTTAAATGAAATTGTCTTGGCTGTCCAAAGGAAGCATTTTACAGAGGTTATGAGCTAGTAAAGGGAAAAAAATGGGGGGTAGGAGGGTGAGGGAGAAGAATAAGACTCATTTTGCAGATTTGCTTAAGGGTAATTATTAGCTACAGGAAGCAGCTTAACTAACTGACACCTGAATTAACTTAATCTAAAATTGCAAGGTCCCCATGAAAGTACACCAAAGTGCACTTATGATGTTTATGGAATCAGAGCAAAAATTCAACTTAGGAAAATTAAAATTAAAAAGGATTCACTGACAATATTTAATTAATATTTTTGTTTGAATACTAAAGACTAAGAAACACTAAGACCAGTACAGCAACATTTGTAAAAATCATCATTTTTAAGTTACTTACATGTTAATGGGATTTGAAATCCGATGACATTCTCATAAGAAATTTCAGCATTACATCTACCATTGAAAAACGAAAAGAGAAACCTGTTAGATTTAAAGAAAGGATCATATATTTGATGTGAAATTTAAACTTTAAAGAAACTGAATCACTTGTATTCCAGTTAAGGGAAAAAAGGTTTCTATCGCCTGGAGGACAGTAAATTGTTATGTAAGCTATTCTGCCATTTGCTATAACATTGAGCAAGCACAATTTCTTTGAGAATTTCTGTGAATATCATTTATTTTAAATGATGACTATTCAGAATTTGAAGGAATCATCACTAAAAAGTATCAGTGAGGACTTGTGTGCAGCCATTTCAAACATAAGAAATAGTTTTTAGAAGTTACGGTCAAAGATATAAATTTAAAAATACTAAAACTGATTTGTTATATTTTCCCTAATAATTTATATATTAATTTTCTTATCATAATTGTGTAATATGAGGATAATATGATAACATTTTCTCCAAGCCTCCAAATCCTGTCCAAGTTACTCTATTCACATATTTTCTTTTCCTGAGTGTCCTGTACTTTGAAAATATATGGCAAGCATTGATTTAATCTAAAATTCTCATTTTACCATAGGGAAGAAGGAACACCCAGAGAGGTTTTATGACACCAGCTAATTAGTGTTAAAAGCTAAGATTAGAATCCAGAACTAACTCCCCCCTCCCCACCCAGCCAGCACTGCTCTGACTGGGAACATTATATAATAAAGTGGCCTTTATGCTAGATAAACACATGCCCTCTTCTCCATCTTCCCAAGTCAGCCTTCACCCCCTGCCTCCATGCCTCCAGACGTGCCATGCTCTCAAACTGAAATGCTCTTCCTGTCTCCTGTCCATTGACTGGAGTCTTTCTCATCTTTCAAAGAACTGCTTAAATGCCACTTTCTTGACCTTTTTGGTGCCGACTATCTCGGTGCCCCCCCACAGCAGTTCCTCGGAACACAATGATTGGTTCTGTTTACCATCGATTCCATCCTTGTGACTAGGTTGAGTCATGGATTACTTCTAAACTTGCTGCAAATACTTAGTGCCTCTGGAAAATGCCTTATAGGTGCTCATCAAATGATCAATTGATTAATTGATTACAAATTTCAAATAGCTTCCATTAATACTAGAGTCCCTGATCTGTAGAGAGTAGGAGCTGCAAAATTCCAGAAGAATCAGGTACCCCAACTGCTCATCCTATAAATGAGAACTCTATGGCCTAAAGAGGGGTCACATGGCTAGAAAGTGGTAGTCCTGAGATCAAGCTGAGTGTGAGTGACCCCAAACAAAGCCGATACTGCTCAATCTTAATTTTTTTAAAGTTTATTGCAACATGCTTACTTCACAACCAAAAGAAAGCTAGTATCATGAAGTCTTAATAATTTCAGCTTTCTCCTTCTTTAACTATCTCAGTGTCAACTCTAAAAATATCTAACAAATGTACTGCCCAGTTTTGAACTAAGATGGCCTTACATTTAATAAACTAGCATACGTGTGTGTAAAAGAGATCTTAAATTTGCTGTTTCTCTTTGGCCTTTGTTCAGTTCAGAAAGTATTTTCTAAAGCCCTACTATGTGACACTGCATGAGGTGATGATATCTGTGCTAAATGCTAATGAAGCCTAAACTTGCATGAACACCTGAACGCCACTATATTTAGAAAGATGGAAGGTGTGGATTAACATCCTGGCTCCACCACATATTAGCTATATGATCTCGAACAAGTTACTTAACTGTGCCTCAGTTTCCTCATCTGTAAAAGTTGAATAAAAATTATCCCTATCTCATACAGTTGTTGTGAGAAAGATAATGGTTATTATGTACAAGTACTTATAAACGCTCAAAAAAATATTGTTATTCCCTTTCTCCTGGGCTTTCAGTTACTGGGTCATGAATGAACAAAAGGCAAAGATCTCAACCACCTACTTGCAGAGACTGGTCTCCTAATAACCATACCCCAAGGGGACAGAGCTTGTCTTCCATGTAACAATGCGACACTGGAAGGACTCAGGATTTTAGCCAGGAAAGTCTGAAGGCTAGAGGCTCTGATGAACAGTCTCTTGCCTGTTAATGATTACATGGCACCCTGTGATTTAAAATCCTAGGAAAGGGGTGAAAATCCTTTGGGCTGCACCCCAGAGCACTTTGCAGTTTGACACAGCAGAGAAAAAAGCAGTACCACACGGGGACAGACCTAGAGAGAATAGCTCCCTTTATCCTCCAACACAATGAATTTCTAATATGATGGACAGATTAATATTATTAACTTTGGCAAATCCACAGCCTTCTAACCCCTTGAGGCTAGAGAAGGGACTTGTTGATTTGGAGAGTCTCCAAAAATAATTTCACGCGAGAAATATTTCTCTTGGATGGTCCCTACAGAGGAAGTATGCTAAATTAGAAACCATAACCTGGAGGGATCGTGTAATGGCACTGATGCTCTTGTCAGTTGAAAGGTTAGCATGCCGTGTCCCAAAATGTGGACTAACTCAGGAGCCCAGGGCAAGGGGTAACGATATTTCCAAATTTTGATTACGGAGAGTCTATGGCTTGAGTAGGAAGATCAAAAACCTGCTACAGACCACACCAACCTGGGCGAGAAGCAAGACATAGGTTATGAGGAACTTCACCCACACAACTTGTGTATAAAGACCTTCTGCGTGTCTTAAAGGAAAAGTTTCAAGCAGAGTGAGAAGCATCTCTGGGCTCTTTGGGATAAAATCTCAGAGTTTTCACGTAAACCACACATAGAGACCAGAAGACAGACCCTGGCCCACTTGCTTAGAAAATGCAGGCCTTCAGTCCAGCTAACCAAAGCTGGAAGAAGCTGTCTGTTCTACTCAGAAGCAACTGCTCATCTTGAACAAACTCTGACAGGCCAGAAACATCAGGAAATTTTAAAAGCGATGGAAAGCATCTAAGAGATCACCTTATTTATCCTCCTAACAGTTGGATTGTCCTGCCTGGTCCTCTTTCCAGTGTTTGATCTACCTCCTGGCTGAGTCCCCAGTGAAGAGCCAGTCTCCCTGGAGACTTGTGCTGTCAGGAAGCATTTTGCAATTTCTAGCCTACTTTCTTCTCCTCTGACTTTCAACACTACAGGTTTAGTTTGGTGAGACTAGATGTTTTGTGAGAGATTTGAGCAAGGAAGAGAGGGTCTGGAAGAGCCAGAGAGCTGTGCACACTCACCAATTACCAGCAATCGTGAGTGCTTGAGGAGAGGCAAGATCACAGGCCAGGAGGATGGGAGATCATCAGGAAGCCAGGGACAGTCCCTGAGGGACAGGGCTTGTGTTACCTATTGGAGGAGCCGGCTGCCATGAGCCCAGTGAAATGTTACAGGTCTTTGGAAACCTCTCTGCCTGTCATCTCCCCTCCTTTCTCCTAGCACCTCTCTTCCCACTGTAATCCTACCTCCAGGAGCTAAAGTCCTTTATCTCACAGTGAGACCTAAAGCTGAAAAAGGAAGAGACCTGGTGGCTAATATTGTCACCAAGGGAGGAATAGCCAATATCAGTGTCTTTCTAAACCTAGTCCTCGATAGAGGCACTCACTGTGACCTTGGATGAAAAGACTACCTCTGTCTTGTTTATCATGATATAGCCCATTGTGGGGCACCAAGCGCACAGTAGATCTTCAGTAAGTATG
This sequence comes from Galeopterus variegatus, assembly GCF_000696425.1. Lineage (NCBI taxonomy): Eukaryota > Metazoa > Chordata > Mammalia > Dermoptera > Cynocephalidae > Galeopterus > Galeopterus variegatus. Next base: position 83,337 of record NW_007726163.1, read on the forward strand.
TGTCGGGCTGAATAGAAGTGACACAGGGAGGCCTCAGACACCTAAAGGAGAAGGAGGCGCTTCACAGATCAAGTTGTAGAAAGCAAACTGCCAAAATGTGTGGCTGAGGATTTTAAAGAAAGGTTTGTGAACTCTATATTTTAATTGCCCTAAGCGGCCCTACTGAAAAGTATCCTTGTTTATCATTTTGAGGAAGACACGTACGTGCAGCTGCCTACTGGGCACGTGGATGTTTCATAGACCAAAACGAACCCATTATCTCTAAGACAGGGTAGTATCAGCCTAGCAGACAAACTAGTCTGCCACATACTAACTAGATGGCCTTGAGCAAGTTACTTAACTACTCTGTGCCTCAGTTTCTTCATCTGTAAAACCTAGCAGAGTCATGCGATTAAGTGCTGAGACCTGTGCCTGTGATAAAGTAAGTGCTAAATAAATGTTAGCTCTGTTATTTCCCCTCTCTCCCAACCCCAAACTGTCTCCCAAAATGAGATCAGAAAAGCCTGTGTCCATCTTGCCTGCTCATGCTCACTCTCTGTTCCCAGCCCCCAACCCCCAATCCATCAGTCTCCAATCTTCTAGAGTCTACCTTACTAATATTGCTTCTCATCCTTTCTTCACTGGCTCTGTCTTCATTCGGGTCCCAAACTTCTCTTGCTGGATTGTGTAATATTACCCTGTACATTCCTGACCTGTTCCTCTCCAATCCGTCTTCCACAATGCTTCTCGAGTTATCTTTTTAAACTAAAAATCCGATCCTATTCCCCACTAAAATCCTTCAGCAGTTTCCACTCACCATAACTCCTATTTTTTCTTCAAAACTCAGTAAAACTCAATAGCCAAGATATGAAAATATCCTAAGTGTTATTATTATTAAAATAAGACTAAAATATTCTTTTTTTCTGACCGGTAAGGGGATCGCAACCCTTGGCTTGGTGTTGTCAGCATCACACTCAGCCAGTGAGTGCACCGGCCATCCCTATATAGGATCTGAACTCGCAGCCTCAGTACTACCAGCGCTGCACTCTCCCGAGTGAGCCATGGGGCTGGATCTAAAATATTATTATTTTAATAATATCCCATAATGGGTAAAGAAAATACATACAATGGGATATTATTCAGCCTTTAAAAAGAAGGAAACCCTGACATTTGCAACAACAGCAATGAACCAGAAGGATACTATGCTAACTGAAATAAGCCAGACATAGAAAGCAAATATTGCATGATTTCATTTATATGTGGAATTTAAACAATCAAACTCATAGAAACAGAATAGAATGGTGGTTACCAGGGGTCAAAGGGTGGGGGAAATAGAGAGATGTTGGTCAAAGGGTACAAACTTGCAGTTATAAGTTCTGGAGACCTACTGCACAGCATGGAGACTATAGTTAGCATACTTGAAATTTGCTAAGAGAGTAGATCTTAAGTGTCCTCACACCACACACACACACACACACACACACACACACACAAATGGTAACTATGTGAGGTAATGGCTATGTTAATTAGCTCAGTTGTGGTAATCATTTCACGAAGTTTTTGTATATCAAATCATCACATTGTACATCTTGAATTTATACAATTTTTAATTTGTCAATTATACCTCAATAAAGCTGGAAAAAACTTTCAGGGAAGCAACTGTCACTGCCCGCAGGCTGATACACAAAGTTGCATCTTGATAATACCCAGCACACAGCTGTATTATAGTACTTAGGACTTTATTCTCTGTCTCCCTCACTGGGCTATAAGCTCCTTAAAACTAGCACCCTGTCCTTCACTTTAATTCTCCAGTACCAACACCAAGTGCTCACAGATGTTTGTTAAGTGGACTGAAAGATGCATGGATGGCAAAGGAGAGAAGACCCCTTAAAACACTTATCAGACCAGTAAGGAAAGAATCAAAGTCAAGATTTCCCAGCAGCCAAAAGAAGAAAGACGATGGACCCCACGGAAAATCATCATTAGAATCGCCTCACATATGGGGCATGTCATGTGAGTATTAAGGAAAGACTCTCAGGGTTGGTTTCAAATAGGAGGCCTTGGCAAAAACAATCCCAACAAATAACGTAAATGGAAGCAAAACTGGGGAAGAGACCCAAACTATCATTAATTACTCTGTCACATTAATTCACTGTATTTTAGCACAAGCCAAACTAATTAGGTCTTATTTTGCAAACAAAATTTTCATGGCCTGCTACATGAAATTCTTCTCTAATAGGTAGCATCTGTTGCATTTACTTCATCCATTAATTTTGTAACTTTCTCCAAAACAAACATTAGGCTCATGTGATGTGATTCAGAGAGTAGAGATGAACTGTGCAGCCTGGGGGCGCACACTTGGTCTTGGTCCCCTAGTCAGCCACTTGTACTGGCCATGCCTTCCCAAAGAGACTAGGTGGGTAAAGGCCAGCCCAGTCTCTGATAAAGAGAAGCCAGGTCATCCTCCCACGGAGCATGCATTCAGAACTCACCCATGTGCTGCGATCGAAGATGAATTCTGGTGTTAGTTGTGAGGCTTTAAACACAATAGGAGCCAAGAGAGAGGAGAGGAAATTATGGGCTGGTCTAATCAGAGGCAGCTTCATGGGTATGAGGAGACTGGAATAGGGCCTTGAAGATGGTGGTATAAGAATAGCTTGGAGCCTCTCTGAGTGAGGATCTACAGTATAACTACAAGACGACATGGAGAGTCGGGACTCTGAATCTCTTTCTGCACACCCAGCTCTGTTCTTTCTAAGGTAGAAGGCCTTTGCTCCCATGCCATGAGCACATTTAAGAACAACAATGGTCATGGGTTCAGAAAACTACCAATAGCACTAAATGCCCTGTAAGCCCCCTCTGCCTCCCACCATATGACAAGGGAGTAGGTATAAACTTGCCAAATATGTAATGTGGTGAGAACTCTGAGCTCACTTGGCATGCCCAGCTCTGTACTAATCAAGGGACACAGAGAGGCAGGCAGCATGGTCCTTGGCCTTGGCAGAGAAACAAATCTCATAAGTAAAGTAAAAATGCCAAAATGAATGGTCTTCCAGGCTTTAATGTGGGTCTCACCCAGCCCTGTTGTCCCCTTCTGGTTTCCAGCGGACTCCACTGGAAAACACAGAAGTTTTGCCTTGTTACCCACTTGACCTATCTCCAGCTTCAGTCTTTCTTGGGGTGAATGTGAGTGGGTGATGCTCCTTTGGGGACTGGCCAGCAGTTGTTTCTTCTTCCAGTGACCAGCATTTTCCTTGGTGAAAGACGTTGAGAAAGCTGCTTCCCCACTGACTTCACTCTGCACAGCAGTAGCATGCCCAGGGCCCCCAAGAGTAGTCTTGCGTTCTAGAAGGTAATGACCTCTGCCCTCAGGATCCCTGGCTCGCATCTTCTCGGCTACTGGGACTGCATTGTGACTGCTGACTCTCCTAATGCTGACAGCTGCTGCCTTAGGCTCTGCTATGAACTGAATGTTTGTGTCTTCCCTCATGCCAAAATTCACATGTTGAAGTCCTAATATGATGGCATTTGGAGGTGGAGCCTTTGGGACGTATTTAAGTCATGAGGGTGGAGCCCTCATGATAGAATTAGTGTCCTTACGTGAAGAGGAAGAGAGCTAGCCTTCTCTCTTTTCTTAATGTGAGGACACAGCAAGAAGGTATACCTCTGCTCATCCAGAGGGGGTCCTCACCACAGACTGAATTGGCTAGCACCTTGATCTTGGACTTCCCAGCCTCCAGAATGGTGAGGAATAAATTTCTGTTATTTAAACCACCTAGTTCACAGTTGTTTTGTTACAGCAACACAAACTAAAGCAAGCTCCTCCTGCAACTCATTGACTTTCTGTCCTGCACTTCTCTGCCCTGCCTCCCCCAGAAACCCATTAGGCAAGCAAGCCTGCACAGAAGTAAGTACAGGGGGTTCCCCCTGGGAGGACCTTGTCCAATGAGCAAGAGGTGCCCGGGATTCTACCTGTCCTATCCAATCCTTGGGGGCAATTTGGAGGGCATTCTTTATCACTGAGTTCCAACTATCCTCAGTGGTGACCTTGAAATTGTCTTTGGGTTGGCTTCTGCTTCTTCCCTCACTCTGCTCAGTGTTCATTCCTGTTTCCTGGGATTACCTTCTAAGTAAACTACTCCACATGTCCTTGTCTGAGGCTGTGCTTTCAAGGTAGAACCAACCCATGCTAAAACCCAGCTTCTGCTGCTGTTCAAGACAACTTCACAGAAGTGGGCCAGTGAGCTCAGTTTGTTAGAGCATGAGCATGGTGCTGATAACACCAAGGTCCAGGGTTTGATCCCTGTAACAGCTAGCTGCCACAAAAAAAAAAAAAGACAACTTTATAGATGCAGCTCTGCCCATGGGGGTGAGTGGCCTTTGCATGGATGGATCAATCCCTGAGTGGTGGCAAACCAAAACTAGCCCAAATCCTGCCTGGGAGAAAGCACCAACAATCCTTCCCAGCTGGCCAACCTCTAGGGCTTGCCCATTCTTTTGTTCTTCCCTAATAACAGCTTGTCTTTAAATAATAATAATAATAATGATAAGAGAAAGAAAAACAACTTTTCTGTAATTTTTGCTTTGCTTCCATGTCAAAAGCAGTAAGAATTGTATTAAAAATATATGGTAATGAAATGCATGGTATTATTGGGCAAATTACTACAACAATAATAGTTGCATCTATGATAAATAGTGATGTCAAGTTTTATTTTAGAATAATTAGGGTAAGGCAGTCTATATGTCAGGAGATCTGGATTTTATGTCCAGGTGGATTTTCACTGTGTGACTCTGGGCTTATTCCATTATGATTTCTGGTCTCTTGGTTTTCTATACCTAACTGGAGAATAAAAATGCATGAGATAATATATGTGAGTGTAGAGGGTTAGAAATCTTGATTCTCATTTGGTTTTTAGAAAAGGGTTTCTAGGTAATGCAAGTATGGGACAAAAGTCCTCTATTAAGAGACAAAAATCCTCAATTACGGGACAAAAGTCCACAGGCAGTGGGCAAAAGCCTATCTAATCAATTCTAATCAAGTGTATGTTGATTCTCAGTTGATTTTTAGAAAAGGGTTTCTAGGTAATGCATGTATGGGACAAGAGTCCTCGATTAAGGGACAAAAGTCCTCAATTAAGGGACAAAAGTCCACAGCCAGTGGGCAAAAGCCCATTTAATCAATTCTAATAACTGTTTAGGGATGGGATTACGTACATTGACTATTTAACATACTGATCGTTGTTAAAAGATGTTGAAAGAATTGTTGTAGGGAAAATGTAAAAATAAAAAATGTTTGCTAACGGCAAGCTGGTTGTTGGCGGAAACTTTAGAGACAATTATCATAAGAATGTAATTTTTGCTTAAGTCACTTAAGGAGAGGTTATATTTTGGATTAGATAATAATTGCAGTCTGATCAATTTAGCTTTTCACAGATTGTACTTTGGAATGTCCCCTTGTTAATTTAAATGACATTACTAGTTTCCATTGTTTAAGCTATACTTAGCTATAGATAACTTTTGTCATATTGCCCATATCTTTGTGTCCTTTTGAAATGATTGAATCAACTGATTCTTCTTGTGAAACTTCCTTGTCTTTATAATATAAAACAGAAGCTAACTTTAAATCGGGTTCTTACCCAGTTTTCTCCTAGTGAGAGAGGAGTTGCTGAGGTGCGGTCCCTTTGAGCTTTTCATTGCATTCATGGTGCTTTCAGTAATCTTTTTTGCATCTTCGTATCTCTGCGTTACACAGTGAGAAGTGTAATGTGTGAGAACATATACACGATTCTGAAGAAATACAATTCATTTTCACTGTCTTTTAGAATTCCATGACTCTGGAGTTAAAGTAGGACAACAGATGCATTAGCAATTGAATTTTATTCATTCACACATTCTCTCAGCAAATACGAATTAAGAGCCAGCTAGGGGCCAGGACTCTTCTGCATGCTGGGAGCTCAGTGAGGTGGGCCTGGGCCCTGGCCTCACGGAACACAGACCCGGTGTTGGCTCACTAGCTGGAAATAGAGTCACGCAGCAGGTGACCAGCACTGCCTTCTGAATCGAATCCGTGCCTCGGAGCCCTCCCTGTGCTGCTGCACCTGCTGGGAATGCTTTCTCCTACACACACACTCACACTCACACACACACTCCTGCTTCACTGGGAAACTGCTCCTCATTCTACATTTTGTCTGTCTGTCTTTCCCATTCAATAAAAAGTCTATGAAAGCAGAACAATGTCAGTTTTGTTTCCCATTCCAGCTGCCCATTGACTGGTGATGGGGTTCTGTCCCAAAAAACCCACCGTGAGTGGAAAAACTAAGTTGAACCATTGTAAGTCAGGGGCCGTCTATATACAATCAGGGCCTGGAAGAGTACCTAATAAATATCAGTAGGTATCTGTGAATGAATGAATGAGGAATAAAGGACCTGAAGGTAGAACTGTGTGAGATATGAAGTAACTGTGAGAAGACCCTTGTGAATGCAGTAGAAGATGCCCCACAAAAGGCAGGGCCACTTTCACACTGACAACGCTGTGCTTCTGCTCACAGTTTGAGCAAGTGCTATATGGCCAATTGTCCCTTTAAAATTTTTTCCAGCTTTATTGAGGTATAGTTGACAAATTAAAAATTGCATATGTTTAAGATATATAATGATTTGATATACATATACATTGTGAAATGATTACCACAATCAAGCTAATTAAGATTGCCATCACCTCACATAGTTACTATTTTTTGTGTTTGGTGAGATCAGTTAAGATCTGTTCTCTTAGCAAATTTCAAGTAAATGATACAGTATGATTGACTATAGTCACCATGCTATACATTAAATCCTCAGAATGTATTTATCTGATAACTGAAAGTTTGTATCCTTTCCATCTTTCAACCTCCTCCCCGCCACAGCCCCCGCTAACCACCATTCTACTCTTTGCTTCTATGAGCGATATTTTTAGATACCTTGTATAAGTAAGACCATACAGTACTGTATTTGTCTTTCTGTGTCTGGCTCTTTTCACTTAGCATAATATCCTTCCAGTTCATTCATGTTGTTGCAAATGTTAGGATTTCCTTCTTTTTTATGACTGAATAATATTCCATTATATATATATACCACATGTTCTTTATCCATGCATCTATCAATGAACACTTACATTGTTTACATATCTTGGCTATTGGGAATAATGCCACAATGAACATGGTAATACAGATATCTCTTTGAAATGTTAATTTCACTTCCTTTGGATCTACATCCAGAAGTGAGTTTACTGAATCATAATGTAGTTCTGTTCAATTTTTTGAGAAATCTCCATACTGTTTTCCATAATGGCTGTAGTCTGTCCCTTTAAAAAGCAAAAACATTTTCAGGCATTAGAAAGAAGAGACAGATAGAGACAGAGACAGAGAGAGGAGGGGGTAGTTTTTTCCTGCTAGAACCTAAGTTCACTTAATCATCTGTCTTCTCATTCAATTGAAAACAAAAACGCTATGTCTATTAAGAGTATTGAGTCTAAATAAATGCTCGATATGTGTTTGAGAGACATTGAACACTAAGGTAGCCAGAGGGTGGGTAAGTGAAGATTCTAGAATTCATGACAGATGAGGAGTGGGCTGAGAGAAAGCATGGTTTGCCTGAGAAAGAGAAAATTTAAAGGATACATGACACCTACTATTATATTTCTGGCAGGTTGTCACATACAGTGGGAAGTAAATTTATTAGTTGTGGTTCAAAAGGAAAGAACCAGAACCAATGGATGAGAGGTACAAGACACAGATTTGGGCAAAACATAAAGATACACTTTCTAGCAGCTAGAACAGATGGTGATGGGTGTGGCTGCCCCACAAGTAGGTAGATCGGGAGCTCTCAAAACGTGACTTGGGGCTGGTTCCTGAACTGCTGTTACTGTTGCTCCTGGTCTGTGAGAAGGTACACGTAGAAATGACAAAGCAGGTGTTTAGGAACATTTGTAGCTAATACCTAATTTCCCTGACACCCAAGCAAGGAGGCATCTGGTTGAATGGGTAAGAGACTGATTCTTGTCAGTCTCCATTGAGGAGTCATATGTGGAGTAAACTGGGTACTAGTCATTTGCAGTAAGACCGTGTTACAATGTGGAGGTTTTAGTGTTACTTTGTCAAACCAAAAGTATGTAAAATCCAGAATTTGCAGCTTTCATCAGTTGAAGATCATTTAATTTACCTATAGCTTTCAGGATAAAATTGTTGCAACTGGCTATTGATGAGAAATTGAAGATGACTTTTTAAAATACACTATCGCTTGTTTCATTTTTAATAGAATTTAAAATATTAAATATCCTTAACTTGTTGAATTGCTTTAAAAGTCACTTTTTTCATTCCCACCAACTTAGCTCTGGTTTGTCTACAATTTAGATATACTTTAGTCCCTGAGAGTAGTATTGTTGTCAATTCAAATTTAATCAGAGTAATTAGCAAGCAAGATGCTAATTTATTTGTTGCACTAAAACCTTTATATCTGATATTTATTCAGACTGCATGTATAGTGTATAGGTATTCAATACAGGGACCCCTATTCTACCCATAACATTGTTCTACTGCAAAATAGCAAAAATTTACTATTGTAAAAGCAATTATTTATATTAATCACCTAGATGCAGAGTTTGGGAGCTGCAGAGAGGGTTCCTGCACAAAGTGGAGGTGCTCACAGTTTACAGGGTTCTTAGTAGTTTTTCCAGGATGGTGCTAAGCCTTTTACTATGTAGTATTTTATTCTAAACTCATGGAAAATCTGGGAGGTAGGCCTCATTATAAATAAGAAATTAAAAACTCAGAGTTATTAAATGTGATCATAGATACACAGAAGCAGCAGATAAGAGGTTCTATTCCTGGGCTTGCTGACTTCACACTTGAACCAGAACACAATACTGTCCCCAACTCTGAAAGCCCATGATTCTAGGTACTCAAAATCCTAAAATGCAACCAAAAACTTAAAAAGAGAAAATATCCCCAAGGCCAAAGTGACCAATTTTTTTTTTATTTTGCATGTCATGAAGTGCCTTTTGAACTTCGGGCTCTGAATTCTCTGAGGTTTCCAGGAGGTGCAAAAGCCTCCCCTCTTCTTTCTCACATGCCTCTTCCCCTTCTATAACCTTCCTCCTTTCCATCCCCAAGAATCCAGAGCTTTCATGATGCCTAGCATAGAAAAGATCTCATCGGTACACTGCAGACACTCTGGCTTTGCCTCCTCCCCAGGATATTGCACTTTAAGAGAGGTGGCTAGAGATAAGAACATGTTGCCCAAAAGAGTGGACTGCAAAGGTGGAATTTCTGGCATGGGAGGTTCTTTTACATAGAAGAACTTTCTAGCGCCCCCAAACATACTGAAGAAAGCACCACCGAGCCTCCCCGTGACAAAGCTAGTCTTGCTTTTAAGGAATATCAGTACAGGCACCTTTGAGCAGTTATTTTCTGGAATATCCAGGGGATATTCTGGAAAATTCTGAAATTCCTTGTCTTTTGCTTTGGAGGAGGATTTACAAGTCATCTTTTGTAAAGAAAGGTCTGTTAAGTGACTTGAGTAACACAGAGCATCCCTTCTTTGATCCCTGCAAGAGAGGTTCCAAGATTCTGACTCATCATCCGATGCCCTGACCCTGAGCAACCCAACCCAGCCCAACCCTGGTCCTAGAGTGTGTTGGCACTCTTCTGTCTGCTCTCTCTCCATTGCTGTTGATTTTGCACATCCTGAGTCATCTGCAGATTCCACATGACCAGCTGGGTGGCCAGCATCCAACTCTGTGTCCCTTACCTTGATGGATGAGTGTCCTCTTAAGCATCTGCTCAGGGTGCCTTGCTCTCCACCCTAAAGAAGACCAACAGCAACTCCTCACGTTCCTTTACCTGTCTGCAGTCCTGGCCCATCGGGCTATTACAGACAAAGCTGTTCTTTTCTTAGAATGGATCAGTCTGATTGTGTAACTCTATCCGTTTACTTCTGACAACATTTTCAGCTTTGCGTAACCTCCAAACAGATGAATAATTTTTACTCGTGCATTTCAATGAGTTTGGGAAGCATTCAGGGTTCAGAGGTACAGCTAGAAATATTTCCAGAAAGATGAGTCAAATAACGTCGGGGGTGTCTGGGAAGGAGAAGAAAGGGCCCTGCCATGCCTCTCTTATGAGCCAACAGTCCTGATGTGCACTTCGAGGTCACTGTTTCCACTTTGCAAATCCTTGGCTGTTGAAATGAAATGTCCGCCTCTTTGTTCTGCCTCCCATTTTCTCCTTCTTCTCTTCCTCCTACTCTTCTCTCGTCCAGTTCCCCATCTCCATGAAAACATTGCCTGATGTTCACAGATAACCCGCTAAGCCTAGCTTAGTCTACTAGGAGATTCCCTTTCTGCAAGCTTTCTGAATCCCAAGCATTTGGCAGCAGCATGATTGCTTTCTAAGTCAACATGACTGTCCCCTTCCATGAGGATGTGATGGGGGAAATGTCCAGAGGGGACCCTTCACTTTTCTTTCTTGGATTCCACTATAATATGTGTCTCAAACAAATATGAAGATTTTCTCAACAGAATCATTTGGCTACAAGGGTACCTTTAAAGAATGCAAGATTACCAAAGTATTCAAAAAAGCTATTCCCAATACACCTCCCATAATGATACCATTCCAGAGTGTGTCCAAAATAAACTGAGGATTTGCCTGTACAATAGCTTCAAGATGTTCAGAAAGTGTCAAAAATGGCAGAAGGATCTGACACTCATCAAAGCATTCGGTTAACCAAACCCACAACCTCCAGGGCTTTAATAATATATAAACTGCAAGAATTGAGGTGAACAGTTAGGTTGACTTTGACTCCAAAGATGCTGGTGACGGGCAGGAACAGGAGCATTTCCCAGACACAATTGTGTTCAGCCAGCACTAAATAGTAGTAGCCAGCCTTGGTGCAGCACTTTGCATACAGCGGTGATTTGCATCACCCAAGTGCTTTGCAGAGCTTTAGCAAAAGTATTTTGAGTGTGAACAAATGGCAGAAACTGCACTTGGAACAAGCTAGATAGTTCACCTTCCTGTGGGGAGTAGAGAGTGTTGTCTTCAGGATCAGATCTGCTCTCTGCTCCTGGCACCACGGCAGGACTCTTATAGGAGGCCTTTGCTCCTTAGCACTGGAAGCAGCTCCAGCCTTAATTGCCAGTTCAGCCACCTGAATGGAAGGCGTGAGCTCTTTGACAGCCAAAACGCCCCAAGCTCTTCCCATTTTTATGGCACCCGACACATTCCGCCCATTCTCTTTCTTCTTGCCCCTCCCTCTTCTCTGGCTGCTCTTTCCCAAGCCCCTCTCTAGATGCCTCCTCTTCTGCCCAGCCTTTACCTGTTCATTTTTCAACCTCCTCTTTGGCCCACTGCTTTTTTCACTCTTTATACCCTTGCTGGACAGGCTTGTCCATTCTCTTGGCTTTACCCCGCACATCCCCAGGGAGAGCTCTTTCTCCCCACTCCTGCGGTGTCCTGGGCCCATTCTACCACACACATCCTGATTTCCTGCTGTGTTAGCCCTTTCTGCTGGAATACTCCAATATTCCTTCAGTCTCTGACCCTGATGCTTTACCTAATCAAGAAGGCGTCATGATACAGTGAGAAGTGCATGGAACTTAAATCTAGGCAGAGTTTAAGTTCCCATTCTACCATTGAGGAGCTGTGTGTCTGAGTCACCCATCTCCCCTTCAGTTCCCTCAACTGGACAATGACACCAAAGCTGCAGGACTGTTGCAAAGAGTAAATAAGGTAACATGTGTGAAGCGTTCTGCACAGGGCTTCACTCACAATCAGCCCTAAATAAGTGGCACTGATTAATAATAGTAGTAATAGCAGCAGCAACGATGCACACAAGTAATAACTGGACATGACCATGCCCCTCCGACAGTGTTCTGCTCCTCCACTCCAGCTGGACGTGTACTGTCAGCCATTCCCACACACTCTGCTTCCTCCTGTTCTTGTTCTACTCTGGTCTCTCCCCACCTCGTCTGTGATCTGATTTTAGTAAATCTCTTTACCTAACCCTGAGGAACCCCAATATGAGGCAGGATGTTCTGTTGATGATCAAAAACAGGAGGTGTTCAACAGGCAATAAACCCATTTCTCCACTGACTTCTGAAAAATCTCAATTCTGAAACCACCTCAGCTGCTTGGGTAGTTGACTACAGCCACACTGGCTCATGGGCCCTCCAGATGGCTGGTGATGCAAGGGCCTTCAGTAGACTTCAAAAGGAAAAAAGGACACAGCAGAACCGAAGATAGCAGAGAGGCCCTGTAGCCTGGACCTTCTGTCCTTGGCTGTGGAGCCAAGAGCTCTTAAACTATGTAGTTGTCCGCCTGACATCAACCTCATAGAGTAAGAATAACCTACAAGCACCCTAATATCCCTTAGAAACAATAGAAATGTCAATTGTGACCATACTTGGGTCATTTGGGTCTCTATCTTCTCAGTTTGAATGGGTTCTTACTTCTTAATTGTTTAACTCACTGAATGAAATAATTTTGGTTTTCTTAACTTTTCACTAACTTATCTTTCTCAGCTTTAGATAATATACACCTTCATCTCATAATTCTTTAATTTGGTGAACAAAGAGAGGTTAATGTCATCTGTGCCCTTCAATGCCTTCACAGAGACCAGTCATATTCTCCATACTCTCCATCTTTTCAGCTGGAAGAGCCTGTAACTTAGGAAAGCATGACAGCTCTATTTTAAGTAAAGCTTAGCATAGCATCAGACAACTGGATTTAATCAACTTTACAACATGGTACCAGACTCTGAAGACATCCACTCAAATAGTGCTCCCCAGGCCTTTTCCCTTCTTTGTACAGTAGAGAATGATACCATTTGCATGGCTCCTTGGGGTAAGTAGAAGAAGCTGCTCACAGCTGGAGATAACTTGGCCACAACTCCAGGAACCTGCCTGGCTGCCCCAAGAATTAAGGAGAGCAGTCTCTCAGACACACCTGTAATCCATTGTAGCAACTCAACTTGCCTTGGCCTCCCTGTTGAGAAGCTCTGACTAAAAGATTATCTTATTGCCTGAGAGACCAATAGAATGCTCATTCCATTAAATAAGATCTTCTCTTCAGAAAGCCCCAAGTCTATTTTTCACGTCAGTGTTAGCTTCTCTGAAATATGTTTCCCACTCAGTAGTCAGTGCTTTGTCATGCTCAACAAGGAGGATGACCTGGTGGCCACAGTAAAGAATCAGGAGCCATGTGGATTCTGAATTTATGATTCAGCAGCCACAGCTTCTGACTCACTTGCATTAGATGACCTGGGGAAAACCACTGGACTTTGACAGGCCCTAATCAGACAAGCTGAAAAATGATATCAGAATAGGTTTCTACTGGAAACCAAACGCTGTGTGAAAATTGAGACTTCCTGAGCAGATAAATTAAAAGCAAGATCTATGGGAGTAGCATGACAAAAGCCATATGTTGAACTTCAGCAGATGCAAGACAGAAAATAACCAGAGCCTATAATATCACACAGAGTCACAGTCTTGCACACCTATTAGCTGCTGAACTGTGTCAACAAAGTCACCTGGCTGCTGTCCTTTCCAGGTCATAAGCATTAAATTGTAAAATCCGTGGACTGAAGCCAGGCAGAGCTGGAGTGGAACGATGGCTCTAACACATATTAGCTGTGTGATGTTGGGTGTGTCACTCTACTTCTTTCAGTCTCAGCTGTCTTCCCTATAAAATGGGGATAAATGTATTCTCATAATTATCTCCATAATTATAAAAATTTGACAAAAATTCAGCAATGATTCTTGACTCTTAAGAAAGCACCAATAAAAAAGGAAAAGATGCTACTTCTTTAATAAAATCTCAATGGATAAACACTAGAGGCTATTCCTGAGAAATCAAGAGTAAAACAGGGATGCCCCCCATCACCACCATAGTTTCACACCATACCAGAAGTATTTGCAGACAAAATTAGATACATAAAAATTAGAAGGGAGAAGTGCTGCTTTCAGGTGAGCACGGAGTAGATGCATTTTTCCTGTTAAAACTCTTCTCAGTACTGCAGGAATGTTTCTCCTATGCCTCCTGCTAAAAACTCTAGGCATTATATATAACATAAACACAAGAACTATGAGAGATAGAGAAGAATGCAGACTGGCTAGGGGCTTTGGAACCCATAAAACAACATGATAGTGAGTTCCCTGGGTTTTCTTTTTGCCTTATATATCTCAGATTGGGTGCTGGAGAGCTAGCAACCCTGAAACATGAATGGAAACATACAAAAAAAAAGCCCAGGGAAAGCCAGGGAATAGGAAAGGGACAACCGAGCAAAACAGAAAGCTTTACACACAACAATTATATGAAAACATGTTCAACATCACTAATCATCAGGGAAATGAACATCAAAACCACCTTGAGATATCATATCACTCCAGTTAGAATGGCTATTATCAAAAAGACAGAGAATAATAAATGCTGGTAAGGATGTGGAGAAAAAGGAAACTTTATACATTTGGTGGGACTGTAAATTAGTACAGTCTCTATGAAAAACAGTATGGAGGTTTCTCAGACAACTACAGATAGATCTACCATACTATCCAGCAATCCAACTACTGGGCATATACCCAAAGGAATGGAAATCATCATGTTGAAGGGGCACTTGCACTCTCATGTTCATTGCAGCTCCATTTGCAATAGCCAAGATATGGAACCAACCTAATAGAATACTACTAGCCATAAAACAGTAGAATACTACTTAGCCATAAAAAGAATGAAATTCTGTCATTCTCAGCAGCACAGATGAGCTTGGAGAAAATTATGTTAAGTGAAACAAGCCAGGCACAGACAGAGAAATAACATATGTCCTCAGTCACAAGTGGGAGTAAATAAACAAATAAATAAATAAATAAATGAAATGATAATCATAATAATACATTAAACTTTCAGGAGAGAACAGAACAGAGGTTATTAAAGGTAGAAAAGGGAGAAGGAGAGGGTAGTTAGCAAGAAATCATTCATAGACACAGGAATGACTATGTTTTGTAATGGTAAACATGCTAATTATCCCTATTTGATCATCACACATTCTTCACAGGTGTTAATACTCAACTCCATACCCCACAAATGTGTATAATCAATTATGCTTTGATTAAATATATATATATATGGCCATACTCCCTTGCCCCATCAGCAAAGGAAAGGCTGAGTGGGGAGCCTAGACTTCTACCTTCAACTAGATTAACATGAAGCCCCAATCCACCCACCGCATGTCTTCCCCCCAATCAATGTGATATCAGGGAAAGACCAACTGGAAAGCAAGGATTTTTCTCTGTGCCTAGCTGTAATGAGCCCCCTCCCCATGAAGTCAGTGGAGGCCGTGTGGGAATTCTGAATATCCACCCCCGACAGGTGGTAATGAGCTGCTCCTCCTCCACCCATCTATACCAGGGGGGCTAATGAAGAGTCAGTACCTTCACACCATCCAGGGGTATCAAGACCCCTCATCTGTGCAGGGTTAGTGGAGGCCACAGGGGAAGCAGTAACAAGACACCCCTCCAGGGGTTATCAACAGAGGCTTGAGGGGAACCTGAATTTCCACTTCTATCCAAGGAGTAGGTGCCCTTTCCCCATCGCTCTCCAGCTTCCAGCCCACACCTCTGCCACTCAGGCAAAGTGGGGAACCAGGACCCACCTGACAGTAATAAGGCAGGACCCTCACTTCCCTTCTAGTGTGATGTTAGATGAGGCTTGATAAAGCAGACTTAAATAAGATCCAGAGCCTTATAACATAGAAGCAAAAATGTCCAGGAAACAATTGAAAATTACTCATACTGAGAATCAGAAAATTCTCAACTTGAGTAACAAAAGAGAATCAACAGATGCCAACCCCAGGATGATATAGATGTTGAAATTATCTGGAAAAGATTTAAAGTGACCATCATAAAGTTACTTTGATGAGCAATTATGAACACTGGAAAAATAGAAAAAATATATATTGGAATAGAAGAATACAGTAACCAAAATAAAGCCTGAATGGGTGTATTCGATGGCAGAATGGTGAGAGCAAAGTAAAGAATCAGTGGAGTTAAAGACAGAACAATGGAAATTAATTCAATCTGAACAGAGAGAAACTAGACTAAAAAAATTAATGAAACTCAGGATCTGTA
This sequence comes from Galeopterus variegatus, assembly GCF_000696425.1. Taxonomy (NCBI): domain Eukaryota; kingdom Metazoa; phylum Chordata; class Mammalia; order Dermoptera; family Cynocephalidae; genus Galeopterus; species Galeopterus variegatus. The sequence goes on from NW_007726163.1 coordinate 99,466, forward strand.
GACATTAACAAAATATCTAACTTTTGTATTATCAGAATCATAGAAAAAAAGGGATAAGATGGTGGAATTAAAAAATCTTCAAAGAAATAATGCTAAAAATTTCTGAAATTTAGCAAAAGATGTAAACCTCCAGATTCAAGATTCTGGGAGAACTTCAGATAGGATAATTCAAAAGAAAATCACACCAAGACACATTGTAATTAAACTCCTGGATATAAAAGACCCAGAAAATAGCTTGAAAGCAGTCAGAGAAAATGAACACTTACCTATACAGGGAAAATGATTCAAATGACAGTAGATTTTTCATCAGAAACCATAAAGTCCAGAAGAAAGTTGAACAACATGAAGTGCTGAAAGAAAAGAACTGTGAACCCAAACACTATGGGCCAGTAAATTTATCTTTCAGGATGAAAGGGAAACATACGCTTTTTTAAAAAATTGAAACATGGTTGATTGTACATACCTGTGGGGTACAGAGTTGAATATAAATACCTGTGTGCAATATGTGAGAGCATCTTTTAGGGCTAGTGGTGTGGTGGTGAACTCCTGCAGTTTTTCTTTGTCTGGAAACTACACTATTTTTCTCTAGTTTCTGAATGATAGCCTTGCTGGGTATAATATTCTTGGCTGGCAATTTTTTCTTTTAGAATTTTGAATATATCATCCCGTTCTCATCTGACCTTTAGGATTTCTGTTGAAAAGTCTGTTGTTAGTCTGGTGGGGACTCCATTATAGGTGATTTGACACTTTTCTCTTGCTGTTTTAAGGTTCTCTCTTTGTCTTTGAGCTTTGCCAGTTTTTTTTTTTTGTTTTTTTTTTTTGTCTTTTTTTTTCGTGTCCGGCAACAGATCGCAACCCTCAGTGTCGCGCCCGTACCGGACCGGGACCGGCAACAGGATCGCAACCCTCGGTGTCGCGTCCGCACCTCGCTCAGCCAGTGAGCAGGAACTGGTCTGTATGTGGGATCTGAACCCTCGGCGGGAGCGCCGCCACACTCCCAAGCGGCACACTGTAGCAGTGCGCCACCGGGCCGGCCCGAGCTTTGCCAGTTTTGACTATAATGTGTCTCAGAGAGGAATTTTTTGGATTGAATCTGTTTGGGGATCTTTGAGACTCCTGGATTTGAAGGACTGTGTCTCTTCCATTACCTGGGAACTTTTATGCTATTATTTTCATTGAATAGGTTTCCCATGTCTTTTACTTTCTCCTTCCCTTCTGGAACACCCATGATTATACTGCTCATGTACTTTAGGTTGTCTGCTAGCTCTCTTAGTTTTTTTTTCCTTTTTTTTTTTTTTCTCCACGTGGGTTATTTTGAAAAGACTGTCTTTGAGATCAGAAATTCTTTCTTTTGCTTGCACTAACCTGCTGCTTAATCTCTCAGTTGTGTTTTTTATTTTGTTGAATGAATCCTTCAGTTCCATGAGTTCTGATACTTTCTTTTTTAAGGTATTATTCTCTTTGTAAATTTCCTCTTTCATATCCTGGATATTTTTTCTCATTTCATTATGTCATCTGAGTCTTCCTGTTTCTCAATGAATTTCCTTAAGATTGTTGCTCTGAATTCCTTTTCAATCATTTCAAGGGTTTCCTACTCTATAGGGTATGGTACTTGAGAATTTCTGTATTCTTTTGGTCATGTCATATTTTCTTGCTTTTTCATATTTCTAATATCTCTACATTGATGTCTGGTCATCTGGTAGAGCAGTTGCTTCTTCTGTGACTCTGGATTGGGCTTTGAGGAAAGAGACTTCTTTCTCTCTTTTCAGTCTTTGCTAGTGACTTTACTTGTGTCAGTGTAGTCAAATAGGTGCCAGGCCACCTGCATGATGCCTGTAGCTGTTACTGTACTGGTGAAGTGCCCTCACAGCAGCAGTGTCTGTGGTGGTGGCTGTGGTGGACCACCCACACTGAAGCAGTGTTTGTGACATGCTCTTGCTTTCTGTCAGGCGAGGGGGGCTACCTGTGGCTCCTGCCTGAGTCTCCTGGTGTGCTCGTACCTTCCATTGGGTGGAGTGGAGGCTGCCCATGGTTCCTGCCTGGGTCCCCAGGCATGCTCCTGCCTTCTGTTGGGTGGAGGAGTGTGCCTGAAGCTCCTGTCTGGGTCCCCAGGCATACTCCTGCCTTCTGTTGGGTGGAGGAGTGTGCCTGAAGTTACTGTCCGGGTCCCCAGGCATACTCCTGCCTCAAGGGGAAATATATTCTCAGATGAAAAAAAAACTAAGATAATGTGTTACCAGCAGATCTACCCTAAAAAGATAGCTAAAAGTTGTTCTCTAACAGAAATCTTTGAACATCAGAAAAAAGGAAGAATAATGAACAGAGTGAAAATATGGGCAAATGTTACGGACTTTCCCTTTTCCTCTCAGTTTTCCCAAACAATGTCTGATGTGGTTTTCAATGTACATAGAGGAAATATTTAAGAAAATTTTAAGTGTGGGGATGTAAAGGGACTTAAAGAAAAGCATTTTAATTTCCATTCATCTTACTACGAGTGGAGTGAGTGGAGCTGAGCATCTTTTATTTATTTAGAGGAAATTTGTATTTATTTTTCTGTGAAATAGCTTTTTTTTTTTTGCTTATGTATCTGTTAGATTATTGCTTTTCTCTCAGTTTCTTAAAGATTTTAATTTATTAAGAATAAAATTTTGCTTATATTTTAATTGCAAATATTTTTTAGTTTTCCATTAGTTTTTTTCACTTTGCTTATGCTAATTCATATTTATTTGTTTGCTATGAGAAGTTGCCTTTTAGTAATGAGTTAAGTTTATCAAACTTTTCTTCTATAGCTTCTGAAATTTGAGTCATATCAGAAAGTTCATCTCCTCAGTTCTCCCATGTTTTCTTATGTTAATTCTTTGGTCCATTTATGCTTTATTTATTTAATTTTATACTTAAGTGTTCAATTCATTTAGAAGAAGCTAAAGACATTGATTAATCTTAGAATAGGTATTTATTTATTTATTTTTAATTGACAGAAAAATTATCTATATTTATGGTATAAAAATGATTTTTTGAAATATATATACATTGTGGAATGCCTCATTTGAGCTAATTAACATATGCATTAACTCATACTTTTTTGTGTGTGTAGTGAGAACACTTAAAATCTACTTTCTCTCAGCAATTTTCAAGTAGACAAAACATTGCTTTTAACTATCTATAGTCATCATGTTATACAATAGATCTCTTGAACTTATTTCTCCAGTCTAAGTGAAATTTTGTATCCTTTGACCAACATATCCATAATACCCACCCACCCAACCTCAGCCCCAGGTAACCACCATTCTACTCTCTGCTTTCATAAGTTCAACTTTTTTAGATTTCACATACTCCTCTAAGTGAGATTGCGTAGTATTGTCTCTCTGTGCCTGGCTTATTTCACTTAACATAATGTCCTTCAAGTTTATCCATTTTGTCACAAATGGCACAATTTCCTTCTTTCTGAAGACTGAATAGCATTCCCTTATACACACACACACACAATATTAAATATATGAATTTAAAAATATATATATAATTTTAAAATTTTTTTCACTGAAAGTATTGATTGTACATATTTGTGGGATACAGAGTTATATTTCACTACATGTATACAATGTGTGATAATTTATTTAGGGTAATTAGCTCAATCATCATTGCAAAGCTTCATCATTTCTTTGTGATGAGCACATTTGATCTCCTTTCTTCTAGTCATTTGGTAACATGCAGTAAATCATCATTAATTATAGATTTCCGGGTTAACTGCACATGAATAGGACTTGTTTTTTCTATCTAGCTGTAATTTTGTGTCCATTAACCAACCTCTCACCAACCCCTCACTCCCCTCCCTTTTCCCACATCTAGTAACCACAGTTCTTCTCTCTCCTTTTAACAGTTCAACTTATTATTATTACATTATTAACCTTGTTTTGTTTTTTCTTGTTCTCTTTTTTAGCTCCCACATATGAGTAAAAATATGCAGTATTTCTCTTTCTGTGCCTGGCTTATTTCACTTAATTTTCTCCAAGGTATACATGTCACTGCTAATGGCAGAATAAAATTATTTTTTATGGCTGAGTAGTATTCCATTTTGTATATGTACTACATTAATCCAAGCATCTATTGATGGACATTTAGGTTGGTTCCATATCTTGATTATTGTGAATAGAGCTGCAATAAACATGTGCGTGAAGATCTCCATTTGACATGATGCTTTTCATTCCTTTGGGTATATACCCAGCAGTAGGATAGCTAGGTCAGATGGTAGTTCTATCTGTAGTTGTTTGAGAAACCACATTTTCCCCCCTCACATTTTAGCATCTCTAAAATCAGGATGAACCTTACCACTGAAAGTGTCTGATAATCAGTATCAGCCAAGCATTGGTCTGGTATGATAGCCTTTGTTTGCATAGATGAAGATGTTGTAATTGCTCATGGTGGCATTACTTGACTACTACAAGTGTTTCAGGCAGTACACCACGTAAAGAACATTAAAATAAGAAATATGAGTCCAGTTGTCTTCCAAAAATCTTCCATTGACACTATCCAATAAGATCAAGAAAGGACCAGCCTCAAAACTCGCAAAATTGCTGGCAGCAATTTAGAATAAAATCTTGAATTAGATTATTGGAAAATAAATCCAATAGTGATGCACCCTTAAAAGCACTGCATTACTAACAGTCTTCATGTTTCAGAAAATGGACTCTGAATGTAAAGAAGTTTAAAGAATATCTTAATTTATTTCACTTACATTTTTCTTTTCATGTACGCACAAGTGTGATTTGGGGTTTTAAAAATTCCATGTCTAAATGCATCTAAAAGAGTTCTTTTAGTAAATATGTAATAATCATTCTAAGTGTTAACAAAGCATTGCATTATAGTGTTTGGGAATATTTCCTCCTCTTAGCAATAGAAAAAATAATTGTGTGCTTACAATCAATGTCATCTTAGACTCAGCTAAATTTAGTAATAATTCCAAAAGAATACAATAAAGAGAAATATAGAATATTAAAAAGAAATTGAAAAAATCAGACAAATAGTATCAACCATGGTCCAAAAATATTAGTAACTTATAATAATTACAAATGTCTTAAATGATCTAGTTAAAAGCTAAAGATTACCAGGCCAGAAATGTATTATTAATAAGAAATAGAAGATACAATGATATAAAATGATTAAAAATAAACAGATGTGGAAAGATATTTAGGAAAATAATATCCAAATAAAATCTGAGCTGGCCGCATTAATATCAGACATAAATAGATTTTAAAATAAAAAAAGCAATACTTTCCCCATCGTACCATAGGTCACAGCCAATGCCATAAAGCAAGAAAAAGAAATAATAGATATAAGGATGAAAGTAAGAAACAAAAGTGTTATTATTTCGATATAGTATGATTGCCAAATACAAAGCCCAAAACAAGCTACAGATAACCATTAGAATTAATAAGTGAATTTAAAAAGGCTATTGTACACTCAATATTTTAAGGTCGATTCTATTTAAATGCAGGAGCACGAAAGAGTTAGAAAATAAAGTTTTAAAATAGATATCTTTTATTATACCATCAAAAATATAAAATACCTAGGAATAAATCTAACATAAGATATAAAAGTATTTTTATAGAGAAAACTATTAAAAACTTTACTGAAGACAGTAAACAATGCCTAAATAAATGGTATGTTTAGAGAGCTATAAATCAATTATTTCATAAATTTGTATATAGATTCAATGCAATTCTAAACACGATTAGAATTTTTTGTCTAATTTAACAAACTGATTCTGAAAAGGTATATAAAAGAGTAATGGTACAAGAGAAATGAAGACACTACTGAAAATGGACAAAATAGGGGCTATGTCCTATAAGATATCAAGTCAGCATGCTACTTGCATAGAGATAGGCAAATGTATAAAGGGAAATCCCAAGAACAAATTCACATAACTGTTGATCTCCCCTGGCACGTCACTGATCACAAGATAAAATAAATAAACAAACATACAAGTGATGCATTTAAAGGTAGAGGAAGTGATGAAGTATTGAAAAACAGGCACACAATAATAACAACAACAATAATAATGATAATAATATCTAACATCTATTGGACACCAAATTTGTCCCAAGTATTCTGCTAGGTCCTTATATGGATTTATTTGATTTATTCCTCATAGCAATATAGGGCAAATACTGTCATGAGCCTCTTTTATAAATGAGTAGTTTGCCCAAGTTCACAGAGTTCAGGAGCCCAAGCAGTCTGGCTTCAGAGTATGGAGTTCTGACTCTGAGTAAAGACAGGCAGGGTCAGCCTGGCCGCAAGTTTTCTTCCTGTCCAAAACCATTCCAACTCCATGGTCCGACATCCTGCACAGGCATTGATTAAGCAGCTTAGAAAACCACTACTTCAAAAGTCTTAGGTTAACTCTTATGTTAAAATGCAAATACTAATGGACTGCTTATGCGAACATTGGTGAGAATTAATTCACAGAAAACTTTCTGTCTAGCAAAGTCATTTGCATTAAAGGACTGGCAACTTTGGTGAGAGGCTAGAGGCAGGGGGAGCCAGTTGAAACCTCTGGCAATAAGTATTAGGTATATTACAGAGGTTAAAAGAAAAGGGCTTAGCAACTGCTTTTGTAATGTTCAGTGAACTCGGGCAGAGAGACGCAGGAAGAGCATGCCCATCTTAGGTAACTGCATATCTTCATGTAGGAAGGAAGGAATATGTCAATAAGACTCACTGAGAATACCTCACCCCTCACTACTGGAAGGAGCAAGGGTTTTAACCTTATGTGGAAATGTATACATCAAAATAGAAATAGAGTCTTGTGGATTCTGATAGCACTGCGTAACCGATGCAAACTCCTATCCAGGAAAGGTAAGGAGTGAGCCCCTCTGCTGGTCTGGTCAATCCTGGATCCTTCTTAGGAGTTTGTTTGTTTGTTTGTTTGTTTGTTTGTTTGTTTTGAGTTCCTCTTCTTGTCCCATGCATTCCTGGTAGCACAGGTCTGAATGTGCACGACCCACCATCCATCCTGTTGGGCATTATACTCAATGTCCCTCTACATGCAGCCCACCTTGTTCCATGCCTGTGGTCACTCTGCTGCCATCGGAGCTCTCCCTGTAGCATTCCTTGCTTGGTTGCTCCCTCAATGGACAAGGTAGCTTCCACATCCATCCGTTAGGATAGCCTAGGCTATGCTGCAGCAACAAATTAACCCTTACATCCAATAGCTTAACACCACAAAAAGTTTTCTCTCTCTCCTGCTGCATGTCCCTTCCAGGTATGGGGTGCTCTGCTCCTCTTAGTCACTCAGGGATCCAGGCCAAATGACTCTCCCTGCTTTTGGAGCTGCATCATGCAGAACATGCCACACACAGCAAGTCAAGAGAGACTGTACGCTCACACACAGGCTTTTCATTGTCTCCACCTAAAGGTGCCATGTGTTCACTTTTGCTCACATTTTACTGATCAGAACCAGTCAGAGGGCCTCACCTAACTGCAGGGAAGATGGATGTGTTGCAGGCGCATGGCATATTCAGTGAGGCCTTTTGTGCTCTTTAGAATCCAGCAGCAATATCATAGAGGCATTAAAATAAAAACTTCACCCAAATATTATGTAACCAGTTTTGTTGATGGTCTCAAATCAGGGGGTGTAAAAATGCTAAATAGTTGCATTTTCTTCCTATCACCAGTTTTACCTGTGATCTACTGAGCTTTGTCTTCTTGTCACTTAACCACATCTGGGCAGATCCAATAGCTTTCCTGTCATTCTCACTTATTATTAGGCCAGTCCCATCCAGTGCAGTGCAAAACCGCACTCTGACAGCCAATGCACATTTGGTTCCTTACCTCCATCCAGTGCAGGCCAGTCCAGTGCAGAGGGGAGCCATGGTCTGGTTCTCAGATAACTCCTCCCTTGCTCTCCACAGCCTGGGTTGAGACAGGGGGCAGGAAAGAGTTAACTGCCCATTGTTGTAGCCTCATCTCTATAGGCTCTGGCTTCTTCTGTCACTAACCCTGACTAGATGTGATCCATCCTCACCCCATGTTTTTGGGAGAGAGTGAGGCAGGGCACCCCTGCATTCCCATGGAGATAATGGCCCTCCCTAGTGTTTTGCTTGTGGAGGCTGGGGGTGGGGCAGGTGAGGGTGTTGGTGATGAAAGTAGAGAATGGTTTTGCCGACTCTCAGTAAGTTCTGGCTAGGGAGGGAACAGAGGGTGGGTGGGAGTCTGACTTCATTTGCTGATAGCTGTCACTAGAGCACAGTCCATGGTGCCTGCAGGTTTCTGCTGTAGGCCCTAGCATCATCTCCATGGCCACAGAGAAAACCCTGTAACATATGTACTTAAGGATCAGAGGGTAGAGTCATCTCCCTCCAAGGAGCTGAATCTAGAGAGGTGCACATCCTAGGGCAACGCTGAGAGAGCAAGGTGCACAGTCTGTGCAGCTGCACAGGGCCTCAGCCTCCAAAGGGAGCCTCACACTGGGGGTTTGGGGCTCTGCACCTGCCATTCTGAGATTCTTGATAGTTTTTCTTTTAACTTCTGTTTTGTAAGTGTCATGGGTCAAATTTGTCACCCTCATCCCCCCAAAAAAAATTATATGTTGAAGTCCTAACTCCCAGTATCTCAGAATATGAGCTTATTTAGAAACAGAATCACTACATATGTAATTAGTTAAAATGAAGTCTTACTGAAATGGAGTGGGCCCTAATCCAATATGACTAGTGTCCTTATAAAAGGGGAAATTTGGACGTAAAGATAGACATATTCAGAAAGAAGATGATGTGAAGACACAGGGACAGTGCCATCTTCAAGTCAAAGCTCATGTGAGACCGCAGAAGCTGGGAGGCAGGCATGGAAGGGACTCTCCCTCAGAACCCTGGGGAGGAACCTACACTGCCGAACCCTTGTTCTCAGACTTGCAGCCTCCAGAACTGTGAGACAGTAAGTTTCATTGTTGCAGCCACCTGGTTCGTGGGCCTTTATTGTGGCGTCCCTAGGAGAGCAAGTACAGTGGGCACCTGGAGCCTCAGCTTATGTGTTTCCCATCTCAGGACACCTCCCTGCCTCCCCAGCATGGCTTCATGGCTGCCACTCCTCTCCACGCCTCCACTCAGTGACCACTGCTACCCTCCTCCCGCATGGAGACTGGGGGGAATGCCTGTGAGGGTCTGTACTTGCCCTGCCCCAGGGAGACAGAAATTAAACAGCAAATTAGAAACACCAGGACAGGTTTAAAGAAAGACCATGGAAGTGAGGAAAACGCTCTCTTTGCTTTTTGAACAAGGGACCCCACATTTTGTTTTGCACAGGGCCTCAAAAATTACATAGCCAGCTTTGTGGGAGGGAATGAAGTCTCAACACACTTAGGGAAGCAAAGGCAGAGCAATGGAGGGAGGAAGGCTGCGGGCTTTGGAGCCCCTGTTGCAGCTGTTCCTGCAGCCACAGGGGCTGTGGCTTCTCTGAGACACACCAGCATCTTTACAATATGATCCATCATTTATTTAAGAAATTTTGAGTAGAGTCATTCCATAACCTACAATCAAAAAAATCCTAGCTAATAATAGCACAGCTGCATTTATGTGAATTCGAATTCATCAAATTTGAAACAGCACAAATTTTTTTAAAATAACAATAAAATTTAACTTTGTACACAAATTTTGAAATAAAGCCAATCCTCCACATTTTTTGAAAATTTATCTGGGATCACATAATTTACAGGATATGAATTGTAAACTATGTTTCACATTAATATAGCATGTTAAAACCTTCTTATCTATTAAGTAGAACAATCTGTCATTTAATAATATCTGGTAAATTATGCTATTGTGTTTGTGCTCATGACTTGTGTGGGTTATTTAATGTTTATTATTATTGTAACTTAAAATTTTGTTTATGTCTTACAGAAATATCATCCAAGCATTTATTAAGAGATAATAAGGCTAGCAGCAATAACACTTTTGCACAGAAATGAGATGCAGTAGCATCCTATGAAGAAAACCAGACAACTACCACACTATGCTCAACTTTTAATTTAGCAGGGAGCATCGTGAGAATGACTACAGAGAATGCTAGAAAAGTAAAAACAGCATTAAAGCAGTTACACCTTAAAGTTCACACAAAAAATAAATCATACAAATCCAAGGGAGAATGGAAATTCAGCTGCTGACAGGGCTGCCCAGGAATGTCATGTAATATTCTCCAAACTCCAAGAGTTGAAATCTATACAAATCAACATGTATTCTCTCCATTTTGTACACTTTAATAATTTTATTTATCAAAGAATAACTTATAGGAAAATTAGTCTTGAATTATGTAAGAACTGAATTAGGCAAGGCCTTCAGGAATGCACCCTCAGACACAATGTGGCCACTCGGAACCGCCTCCTTCTTGGCTCAGGAGCCCAGGCGTGAGGCCATGCCAGCAGAGCGTGTCTGGGATAGGCTCCCCTAGCTTCTTGGCTTGTCCTCAAAGCCTGTCATAGGGCAGCTCCCCATCACCAGCCTCGCAAAGGCAAAGCTGAGAAAACATCCTCCCGGGAGCTGAGCAGTGGCCAACACCTGTGTCCCTGTGCCACACCAGAACATTCTCTGTGGAGTGATAAGCCAGTGCTGGACACAGCCGCCTCTCAGTACCCTCCTACCTCACTGAGGATACCCGAGGCCAGGTCAGAGGCAAGGCCTGCCTGGCAACGTTCTCCTGTTTTCCCTCCTTGTCACATGAAAGCAGCAATTCTGTCACATGAAAAGCCTCTTGGGAGAAAGCCATTTTCCCCCTGCAATGAGCAGATGCCACACAGATTTGGTGCATCATTTGTAAATGATTTCAAAGTTTATTTGTCTCCTCCAAGGAGATTACTGGAATCTCCAACTGCATTTTAATGTAATTGTTTCCATTTGGCAGCACTGCAATCACCTCTGATGCACAATTAGATGACTGGGAACCCGCATCCCTGCTGAACACAGCCTCTGCAGTAGGGCCCCTACCCGTCAAGCCTTTGTACTCCTACTACAACTCCAGGCAACAAAAGTTTACAGAGCCTGCCAGGCTTCCTATAGAAGAGACAGAACACACAAGGAGACGTGGCCCTTGCCCTCAACACGCTGATCTTCTACCACTGTGACTTTCATACTTTAGTGGCTGTAGAATTCTATCTTCAGGTGACACTTAACATAATCATACACAGACCATCATATAAAACAGCAAAATGTACAACTGTGCTGTTGAAAGGAGGGGGACAGAGCTCCAGCGATCTCCTCTCTGACCCTCCTAGCACCCACCATGGAGACAGGACCTCCAAAATACTCTTCCGTGAGAACAGTGTGCAAATCCAGAGCTCATAAATTTTAAATAACTCTTAAAAGATGAAAAACCAGGGCAAGTTTTAAAACAATAAAATGCCCCAATAGAGTTGGAGCAAAGATCAATTAACTAATAAAATGAATGCCTGAGAAACATAAGCAAGATTGTTTGGAGTCGAATTGTTCAGTTCTGGGAACATTTAGGTGGCCTGGTGAAAGAGAGCCCCAGGGAGGACCAAAGGAATTCTCTCCCCTCTGTTTTCAGTCAAGGCTCTCCTGAAGAATTTTGCACCAAAGGTGCCTCTCCTATCTTAGAAAAGAAAAAGGAAAGGGAGCAGATAGAATCCTTTCATTCTACACAGCATGCCTTCCCTCCTCCTTCTGAGCTCTATCCTGGCACCTCTTCTCTCCTCCACACTCGTTCCCAAGGTGACCTCCTCCTGTCCCATGATTTTAATGTCATCGACACGCTGATGCCTCTGTTCCCAGCCCTTCCCTCTCCGTGCAGTTGCAGATACACATGGCTAAGGGCCTGCGTGGTATCTCCACCTTATTATCTAACAGAAATAGTAAACTTAACAAACCTAACACAGAACTCTGGATTTTCTTTCCCTTTCCCTCCTCTGGGCTTCCCCTTCTTGTTAAAGGATAGCACGGTCTACCCAGCTGTTTAAATCACAAGCCAGGTCATCATCCTCGAGTCCTTTCCCCATGTCTGCTCCATCAGCCAACCCTGCCAGCCCTACTTCCAGTCGGGTCCCAAGCCCCTCCCACTTGCACCTGGCACACTAGTCCACTGCTGTCATCTCTCACCTAGACACTGGCTCCTGTCCTGTGTCCACTCTTGCCTCTCCTCAGTCTAGTCCCTTCAGGGCAGCCAGAATGACTTTTGCAGGACAGAAGTATCTTAAAAGCACCCTTGAGTTTTCCCCGGGTACGACCCCCTCCACCCTCCCACGAGTGGGCTGCAGCAACACCGTCTGCCTCTCTTGTTCCAAAACACGTGGAGCTCATTCCTGCTTCAGGACCATCTGCTAAGAATGCTCTTCCCACCCATCTATGCATGGCTGGCCTCTGGGCACGTAGGTCTCAGCTTCAAGGTGACCTACTTAGGCACGCCTTCTCTGACCACCCGTCAGTCGCTCTCTCAGACATCATCTTATTTTATGTTAAACACAGTACTTATCACATGCAATATTTTCTTTTATTTATTTGTGACTGTGTGTCTCCTCTTGCTATCAGTAGGATGCAATTCCATGAGGGCAGAGAATGCTTTATGCTCTTCGTCACTGCTGTAACCCCCATGCTTAGAAGTGTGCCTGGCCCATAAAAGACAGCTAATAAACATTCATTGAGTAAATGCATGAGTGAATGTAAAACACTTCCTGCTCCTTCGAAGAACTGTTAGTTCCCAAGTCCTCGTAATTATGGTGGAACTGTCCATCAGAGTAACCACCAACCCTGGCCGCAACAATGGGTCCAAGGTCTGAGAGTGTAAACCAAGCAGGGCAAATGAGAGTCCCCCTGGAGACTGTGTACCTGGATACTGACAAAAAGAAACTTCTTTCTTCTGAGCTGGGATGATATAAGTCTTCAACCATCTAAGGCCATGTTCTTCTCCCCAAACTGTAGAGAGATGACAGGAACAGCATTGACAGTGGCAATCCTCACATGGTGCTTCCTGTGGGCCAGGCACTGCCCTGAAGCTTTATGCACGTTCCCTAATGTAAGCCTCTCACCAAACCGTGTTCTTGTTATTATCAGAATGTTTCTGGGCCGGCCTGGTGGCACACTGGAGAGTGTGCCGTGGCGTGCTCCCGCCGAGGGTTCGGATCCCATGTGAGACTGGTTCCTGCTCACTGGCTTAGCGCGGTGCGGGCGCAACACCGAGGGTTGCGATCCCGTTACCGGTCAGTAAAAAAAGACAAAAAGGAAAAAAAAAAAAGAATGTTTCTTTAGATGATGAAACTGAGGCCTGGAGAGGTTAATTGACTTTCTCAGTGTCACACAGCAGTCTGGCTTCAGAGCTATGATCTTAAGCACTGTGCTCTACTGCCTCTCAATAGCAGGGAAAAATGAGGCTCACCCAAGAGGACAGCAGAGTGACGAAATGGAAGAGAGGGCCCTGGAGGCTGGCTTCATCCCCAGGTCCAGTTGTATCCCTGGCCTCTTTCAACCCTGAATTTTCCAGTCACAGGAGTGAATAAATTCCTGAGTTTCTGTCACTTGCAACTGGAGGGATCCTGAGAAATACAAAGAACACCACAGAAGGGTCAGGGACCTTAGAGAAGCCCCACAGAACTGGCCACACTGCCCTGTCCTGGGTCCCATAAGGCACACAGAGATATTTAAGATATAATGTCAAGCATACTTCCAAGATGTCTTGTTTGAATCCCCTCCTCAAGCACTTTTCTTCTGAAATTACAAAACCAGGGATATGAGCACAAGTCTACACTAGGGACAGAAACCACACACCAGCCTGAACCCCGGGGCACTTATGCAGGGAGCCAGGCAGGAAGAGGAGAGGAGGCCTTCAGAGAATGCCCCCCCGATCACCACCAGCCACCCCCAGCTGTGCAGCCCTACTGTGGAGCAGGTGGGATATCATGCTGCCTCTGCCCCCTCCCAGCCCCCTGGCTCCCTAATGTCCCCTGGATCAGAGCAAGGACCAGAGAGGCAAAGAGGCCAGGGAAGGAGAACCCTGCCTCGGCTCTGGCCGCTTGGGCAGCCCTCACAGCTGCTGTGCAGAGCAGGCACTGTACCTCGGACACACGATCCAGCAGGTGAGGTTGTTGTGAGGCAGCGGCCACACACCTGCAAGGCAGCGCGCTGCCAAAAGAACTCCTGAGCCCAAGCCGAATTCCCACGCTAACGGTCCCTTCCCTGTGCCTTCAGCTCAGCCCTCTCTCACTAATTATTGTGACTATAAGAGACAAGGAAAACCTTCATGGCCTCACTCAGAGAAAAATTCCAGATGAAGGGAAACATTCAGCCTTTCAAAAGGGAAGAGCCATCCGGTTAGGTGGTACAGTCAGTCCAAACTCCACAGGCCCCCTCTGCTGAGAGTACAGAGCAATCATAGAGAAAATACAAAAAAAGGAACAAAAGGGCAGAATGATTATGAAAAACGAGACAGACTCTCGGTGGACTAAAAGTGGGCCAGAAACACCCAGGGACAAGCAGGCTGAGCTGTAGGCATGTGGCTGTGGGTGTGGAAGCAGATAGAGGTGTCAGGTAAGTTAGGGACATGTAAGGTAGGGCTGGGGTAAGATTCCACCTACCCACTCCCTGAAAAACCTGCTGCCCAACTACCTGGGACAACTGTTTTACAGGAGCCATGACCTAGGCATGCTGGAGAAGGAAGACAGAGTTGCATGGCTAGGAACAGAATCCCCTGGCCTGGTGACTGGGTCTGGAATATTCCTGACACCAATCTGGCAGAGAAATTCTGAACTTCCATGAGACTTGATTCTGGACAGGGAGAAACTGCTAGATAAGGAGAGGTAAGCACAGAAGGACAAAGAGAGAGAAAAAATAATACACAAAATCATCACACATGAAATGAGACTGCAAATCTAAAATCCAAAACACTGGAAGAAACCCAAAGCTCAGAAGACAACTGATATCATCAGAGCATGAATTCACACTGGATGAAATTAATTTTATGGAAAAGTCTTCTAAGAGATGTCAAAAAATTATGTTTTGAATATTCAAAGAGGTAAGTGAAGAAATAACTACCAGTTTTAAATATGTGAGAAATTATGAAACAAAAGCAGAACTGGAAAAACCAATAAGGGAAGGAGCTTTAGCTCAGTTATCAGTGATGAAGATAAGTTTGCCAGAAGAAGGCTCAGGAGCACGTTTTGAGTATAAGTTATGACATGAACAAGGGCGTAAAGACTTAAGAAAGCTCGTACATATATTCAGTAGCTCAGGTAGGCTGACTGTTGAGTTCAGGGAGAAGGGACCAGAGATACACCTGAACAGGTAGGTAGCAATACTTCATTGGAGACCCCAGATCTGCTCGGTGACTTCCGACTAAGCCACACTTCCTCTAGGTAGAAGTTGCTTTGATCTTTTGGGAACTCCCTTGGATGTCCCATCCCCCAGAACATTTTGTAACCATCTTTATCTAAAATTGACAGGCCAAGAGAAGCTGAGATCTTGATGGCCAGTGTTCTTGGGGTGGATTGGCTCCATCACCTTCTGGCCAAGCCCAGAAACCCAGTCGTGACCACCTCTAAACACCTTGGCACTGGCGACCTCCCAGCATCAGATATCAAGCAGGCACCTGTACTGGTCGTTCCCAAGCTATGGAGGAAACTGCTTTCTGGAGGGCGTGTTCTTGTCTTCTTGAGCTGTGTTTAATCTCAGGATTGCTGGTTCAAGTGACTCTGGATATTTTCTCCCTCATGCTGCACTTTTAGTATTTGTAGCAACAGACGAGGAAGAAAATTAGTCTTATGTATGTCTATGAATATATAAATATATGTGTAAGTATATATATCTGGACAGCATGTATATAAATGCAATCTTTTTTGGATGCATTTGATATTCGTCAAATTCTTAATTCTAAAAAGATTTCTATTAACTTATTTACTATAAAAACATAAATTGTAAGAACAAGGACAAAATTTTCACAGTTCCTGGTACAAAACCAGGCATATTAAAGATGCTTAAAGATAATTTACTGGTTTGGCTACTACCGTTTTGGAAAACTGAGCAATCCATGCTGGTGGTTACCTAAACACCTGCCTGCAATGATGAAGTATATCTGGGTTGTTTCTGCCACCTAAAGACCCAGTTAAAGCTTCAATACGCGCCTCTCAGCCCACAGCAAAGTCCGCAAGTCTGACCCCACTATTCCAGCTAGTGCTGCTCACCCAGCCCTTCCCAGCGTGTCTTCCGAGTCACTCCTCAGCATATGTGCATCTCTTCTTATTTGACTGCAAAAACCTTGAAGAAAGTATATATTTTTTTAAAAAAGGAAATACTTTTCATTTTGCTCTTGAATGCTTTCTTTTTCTGATTACAAAAAAAGCAATAATCTTCACAGAAAATAATTACAAATCACTTGCCATTTTATTGCCAAAAGATAACTGCATAAACATTTTGGTGAATATCTTTTTTAGCCTTTTATCTGTTCATAGGGGCAGAAGAGGGCCTTTTCAAAAAATCTGATCATATCATACATAACACTGTATAACCTCCTTTCTACTTAAAGATATATCATGGGTACTTTAACCAGCAAAGGGAGTTCTACATCATCCCAGATACTATTATTACCCACATTTCACTCTTCAGAAACCCAGCCTTAGGAAGATACAACCGCTGTCCAAGTCACATGGTTACTGAATGGCAGGGCTTAGATTTGAATCCAGATCTCCCAATGTCAAGTCCAATACTCTTGTTCTACAAAGTCACTAGCTTGATTGCTCAGTCAAAAGGCCAAGAATGTCATAAACAAGGGATCAGCAGCTCAGGGTCTTTAAGATTTACATGATTCTGCCAGAATACAAAAGTTAAAAAGAAAGCATGATTGTTTGACAGTTTGCTGGAATGCTGGTTAAGCTCTTCAACTGTTCAAGCTGCCAAGAGACATGGGAGTCAGGACTTGGGCAGAGAAAGTGGAGACCTTTCCAAGTCAGATTTGCATTTAAGTTCATGAGCTAAGTAAGCCCCTTCTGTTATCTTGAGGGGAAGAGAGATGCTCACATGCTGTAGTATGAGAAAAGTAATTCACCAGAAGTCGTGAAGATGAGGCCTTCCAGGATTTTGAAGCAGAGAAGAGAAGCTCTGAAGGTTTGGAGGAGGTGGGATGTGAGGTCAACAGCTAGAGCTAAGCATAGCAAGCAGGGGAAGTGACTACTATCTACACACCCTGACATCAGGGCTACCAGGGAAGACTGCTGCACCCCAAAATCTATCATCACCTTTAAAAAACCCTCCTTTCATCTCTCATATCAATATTCAAGAGTAATAATTATAACAAACAATATAATCATTACTGTTGACAGTATTTGTTAAATGCTTTTCATGTGCAAATAATTTTACATATTCAATTCGTATTCAATCCTCAAAATAACCAAAGAAGTAAGAATTATTTTTATGCCTGTTTTACAAAGGAGGAAACCGAGGCTCAAAGAGATGTGCATAAGGTCTCATATTTGGTGTCTACAATTACTATCAGCACTTTTGCTTGTCTTCTACCACCATTTGAGGGAGAGAACACTCACTCCCACCACCACGGCCTTGAATTGTTCTGTTTCCCCTACTGGGGAAGACATGCGAATGCTGCTTCCTGACTCAATTGTGACTTAAACAGCTGTGAGACATCAGAACATAGATGTTATGATTATCTCATAAATTGGCTTTTGTGCCAGGAAATTGATGGGCACTTGAAGACCCAAATTCAGGAATCTCTGGCTTACTTTCTTGGGACTTTTTATTCAGGAAGCCCAAAACATTTTTAAAAAGCTGCTATTCATAACATCATTGAAGATGTTTATTAAAATTAAAATTAAAATTTCTGAGCCAGAAGTACCTTTAAAAAACATCTAGTCCCACCCTTTTATTTAACAAATGAGGAGTCAAGCCCCAGCCTTCTTGCTGGAAATGTTGGTGTCTGTGCTTCACCCCCAAAAGATGAGACCCAGAGAAACAGCCTAAATTTTACCCAGTTCCACCAGACTTTTATCATCTGTCATTGGAGGAAGTGGATATTATACCTGGAAAAATGCCCTCTGATTCTCTGTTTTCAAAAACAATATCAAAAAACTAATTAATCCCATACCCCCAAAAGATGAGACCCAGAGAAACAGCCTAAATTTTACCCAGTTCCACCAGACTTTTATCATCTGTCATTGGAGGAAGTGGATATTATACCTGGAAAAATGCCCTCTGATTCTCTGTTTTCAAAAACAATATCAAAAAACTAATTAATCCCATACCCCCAAAAGATGAGACCCAGAGAACAGCCTAAATTTTACCCAGTTCCACCAGACTTTTATCATCTGTCATTGGAGGAAGTGGATATTATACCTGGAAAAATGCCCTCTGATTCTCTGTTTTCAAAAACAATATCAAAAAACTAATTAATCCCATCCTCATTCTTTTCTAGGAGGAAAAATAAAAACTTTGAGTACTTTAAGGAGGAAAGTAAATGTATTTAGTAACTAGGAGTGATGCAGAAGTAGGCAGGATCGATGACAATTTATACCCCTAGACTGCAGAGGGGCAGAAGAGGGCCTTCTCTCCCGGTCTCCTGCAAAGGATCAGAAGCACTTCAAACCCCAGACACTAGTAAGTTTAAGAAACTAGAGCAAGATCATCCCTGTAATAGACATTGATGTCCTCACAGTGGTCACCCTTAGTGCTGGCAGCCATGAGCTGCCTTCAGGTGATTCTGAAGGCAACAGACAAGGGATGGGAGAAAAGAACGTAGCAGATGTCACTTGGAGGTTATGGCTGAGAAAAATCAACAGGATTTGAGGGAGACTTAATCCCTGATTGACAAAGTTTGGAAATGATGGTGGGCATTAGGATTATTTTAATTTGGGCTTAAATGCAGAATGGGACTCTATTTTAATCCACGCATTAGTGAACATGTCATTCATACAGATGTACTTTGGCTTCTCCAGAGCACACTGAAGGGTTTGGTTTACATAGGAGCAGTAACACATCTATTTTCTTGGTATGATATGAAGCAAATTTATCAGCTTAAAGGAAGGCTCTTTCAGAGATTTTCAGAGTTAAGAGGCGTGAAATTTGGGATTTGTGGCCATTAATTTAACGAGCATCCAATCAGCACAGTTATGATATGACTTTCTTTTTCTCCAGCCATGTCCAGATGCTCAGTACAATGCAGCATAAGTGAGTGGCTGAGTTTTACCAGGTTGGGAGTTTCTAGACAAGTATGATTGTGGGAAGGAAAGGGGGAAAGGTAGTAAATATAGTGCTGGTCAAGGAACCAGAGCTTGGTCAGGACAGAATTGACGCCATGAGGAAGGTAGGAAAGTGTCCGGATAGATTAATTGGGCATCTCAGTGAGGTCAGAGTCTCTGACATCCATAAAAGGTAAAGTAAATGAAGTGGAAGCCTGAAAACTGAGCCCCTTATTAGGAGCCAGATCTATGAGCAAGTGGGGTGTAGCATTGAGCCAGGCCAGCCTTCGAGCGAGGGTCCAAGAAGGTGTGTTTAGAGGTGAATGTGAACCATTGAAGGAAAAGTCTACAAGGGTGACACCTTTTTAGAGGGCCTAAACTACTGTGCTCCCTGCAGTCTGCCTTGCAGGTCTGTGCTAGAAACTTGGAGTGTCCTCAAACCACCCGTAAAATCTCAGTGGCCATAGGAAGCCTATCCAGTGATTTCCCTTCTCTTCTAATGTGGGCACTTCCATAACCAAGCTCTGATCCTCTTCCCATCCTCTGGTTAAGCCTTCTCCAAACCCTTCCCCAGCTTTCATATCTCATTCTACAAGTGAATGTTAAACTCATAAGCCCTAATGGTGACACAAAATTATGAGAACCTACACTTCGCTGCAATCCACTCAGCTTGATGAAGCAAAACACATATATGGGACATAAACATCCATGTGGAGTAGAATGGGGGGAAAGTGCCAGTATTTCTATGGTGAGAGAAGGGGATGTCGGGATGGTCTCCCTTCAAGTCACCTACCCGCCTCCAACCACCAGTTTTCACCTCTCCATGTTCTGACCTGCAGGACTAAAAGCAATATGACCCCTAGTGCCATAAGATTCCTCAATGTCCGTCACTCACGGTGGGAATAAGCCAGCAGAATGGACAAGGGCTCATTTTCCATGATAAGCTCTAGGAGATTCTTCTGTTCTTTATAGTCCAACTACATAATGAAAAAACAGAATTTTATAGTGCAGAAGTCAAAGGATGTTTATTAAATACCTTCCAAATCTCAGCAGCTGTACTAGAGGCTTTCCCAATGGGAACGATTGTTAATATTTATAACAACTTTGAAAGGTGGGAATAATTTGCCCTGTTTTACAAATGATGAAACTGAGACTCGGAAACCAAGAAACTTGTCCAGGACATCACAGTTAGCAAGCAATGTTGCTGAGACTTGAACGTCAGCCACTGACTCCCCGCAAAGCTCGTACTTCTATTGTCAGACCATGCTGCCTTTGGTGACATGGGGGTGGGATGGAAGAAGGGGAAAGAACTTGTGGTTTCTTTGAAACACAGAACACATCATCTGGGGATGTTCTGCAGTAGGCTCAGCCTGAATCCACATCAGGCGGCTTTGACTGCTTGCATTTATGCATTGTTCCTGGGCCCTTTCTGATTCGTCTTGCCACAGCAGAGGCAGAGAGGCAGCAGTATTTGGTTTAAATGAATGCCAGACCTGGCTGTAGCTCAAAGAAATGCATGAAGGATATCAGTTTCACTTTCTGTCTTATGTTTAAAACAAGGCTTTCCTCAATAAATATTTGCTGCTGAAGACACCGTTCTCAAACCCCCAGTCATGATTTTGCAACTTGAGAAACCATGTGATCTGATGAATTTTAGTCTTCACAAACCTACAAATTGCAGAGCGTTTTAGCCTAAACCATGTGAAAATTAAATATTCAGTTTGAAATTTGTCAGCTATCTTTGTGGGTTTCCACCTTCTTTAACCTATCTTCAAAATTAAGAAATGTGCTTTCAGAAGATTAATAACCATTAGCTGATATATTTTTTATTTAGAACTTTAAGGATGGGACTTCAATTATGTCAATAATATTGTCTTTCTCCCAAAACATTTTGCATTAATGCAAAATTACTTATCAGTTCCCATATAATGCACTCAGGGATCATCTCTTGCAAAGGTTTCCCTTTAACAGCTGGGAAACATCACCTGGGTGGGTCAGAGAAGCCTGTAGCTGGGGATCCAGGGCAATGAACTTGAGTTTCTCATGTGTCTGGAAATGCATGGTGAGCTGGTCCATGAGAACTGCCAGGGGCCTGTGCCTTGAAAGATTTCTGTTTTGTTGTAGTGATGGCAGTTATTTGGAGAATGCATTATGCTATGGGTTAAATGTATCCCCCAAAAGTTCACGTATTGGAAACTTGATCCCCATTACAACAGAGTTAAGAGTGTGGGAAATCCAATTATAGTATTCAAAAGGTGGGGCCTTAAAAGGTGATTAGATTGCGAGGACTATGACCTCGTGAATGGATTGATCCATTCATAGAGTAACGGGTGTGGTTCTGAAGGCTTCAAAAGAGCAAGTGAGAAAGTTAGCTTTCTTGCTCAACCCATCATCACCATGTACCACAGGAACCCCAGAAGAAGACCCTCATAGATATGTTCCCTGGACTTTGGATTTCCCAGTCTCCAAAAGTGTAAGAAATAAATTTCATTCCTTTATAAATTATCCAGTTTCAGGTATTCTGCTGTAAGCAACAGAAACAGACTAATACAGGTTACTTTTTGTTGTCAGGTGTTTTCCTTCCTTTTTTCTTCTAGAGCTTTGCACAAAGGATATGCTCCTGTGAGAAGGTCTTGGAATGGAAGACAGATGGCCTCTGGCTCAGATATTGATGCTCAGGCCTGGATCATGGAGTCAGGTGTGAGCCCTGGAAAGCAAGACCACAGGTGGAAGCAGAAGGAGCTGTTTGCACAAACGTGGGCTCTGGGAAGCATGGGATCTGGCCTGGACCAGTGAGAGATGTGCAGTGGGAGGGGATGCCACGAAGGTTTGCACAGCCTCTAGGATGGGGTCCGCCCCCATCACCATCCTCTTCTATCCCCTCCCTGCAGCTCCTCATTCCCAAAGAACGTTCTTCTTGTTCTTCATTCATAGGCCATAAAAGCACCATTCTTGAGTTCGTGTGAAACATCCCCAGGGACTCCCAGGAATACTTGGGGTCCTGGCTTACAGAGTAAGGGCAAGAGCCAGTTAAACTTGGAATGGCAGTTGGGTTGCATCTAACTCAGTTGTTAGAATCTAAAGTCAGACCGTAAAGTGACAATACCCTCAAATAAATTATCCTTGAATATCCCTTAAATCACCTGTAAAATACTCTACAATATATAAGGTCAATTGTTCAAAAATTTTTGAACAAATATACACGTATCACAAAGGCATTCAGCATATAATAAATAAACAAATTCTTTTTTTTTTTTTTTTTTTTTTTCCGGTAAGGGGATCGCAACCCTTGGCATGGTGTGGTCTGCACCACACTCAGCCAGTGAGCGCACTGGCCATCCCTATATAGGATCTGAACCCGCGGCCTTGGTGCTACCAGCATCACACTC
Organism: Galeopterus variegatus; assembly: GCF_000696425.1. Lineage (NCBI taxonomy): Eukaryota > Metazoa > Chordata > Mammalia > Dermoptera > Cynocephalidae > Galeopterus > Galeopterus variegatus. The sequence continues at coordinate 122,020 of NW_007726163.1, forward strand.
TCCCCAGTGAGCCATGGGGCCGGCCCAATAAACAAGTTCTTTATCGTACAAAGGGAGCACATCATTGAACGAAGGTGAGCTGCATGCATGAAATAGCTGCTCTGGTCCTGATATGGCGACACCCATTACACCAAAATCTGTTGAGCTGCAGAAATGTAGTTGTCAAGAGAGGCCAATCTGGGACTGAAATCAAAAATCCCCTTTCTGTCCTAAATTTTAAGCATGAAAATCCCAAACCGAAAGATCTTGTGTTTTCAAGATTTAGTGTGCAAAATTCAGTCCTCTCCCTCTTATCGTCCTTCATGACTTTACAGCTTCTGATGGGGGGAGTGGTGACAGCAGTGGACACGTGGTAGGGTACCAAAGAGTGGGGCTGTGATTTATTTGCCAAGTGCTGGCAGCACAATTCTGCTGGCAGGGAAAACTAGAAATAAAGTCTGGGGGCTCCCCCATCAGAGGAGGCTTCCCCATTAACTCAGGTGCCGAAGCTTCTTCCAGAATCCCTCCCCACATATCCCTTCCTTCTTAGCTATGCACCTGTCCCAACAGATGGCATGGGAGCTGGGCCATCAAGAAAGGGCACAGTCTGAGTGTGCAGAGATGGAGGGATTGGCATTCTGAAGGAGCAGGAGAAGAAGACCCCCAAAGAAGTGTGACCGAAATGTTAGCACTTGCATCTTGAAGATAAAACTGCTGGAACCTTCAATTTTATGCAATGTGTCAGTTCATAGCCTCTTGAAATTCCTGCAAATTTGGAGTTTGAGAGGAGTGAGCAAAGTTATATCCTCATGGTGGCCTCTGTCATGTCAGGAATGATGGAGGCTGGGCAAGCCACAGCTTTATTCCTTCCCAAAGGCTAATTTCCCTCAAGAGACCAAGTCGGATCTTATCCTTTGGCTTCCTCAGTTTGTGAGTCCGTCTTGGGTGGGATCATTAGAAAGGAGAGGAAGAGAAAATGAAGGAGAGCAAAAGGCAGCAAAGAACTGGGGATTTCTCATTAAAACGTGGGCTCTGCACTATGCCTCCCAAAACCCAGCGCCAGTTTAGGCATGAGAAAAATATCTGACAAGCCCAAACTGAAACAGTCTACAAAATATCCAACCAGAGTCCCTCAACACTGTCAAGGTCATAAAGGACAAGGAAAGAATGAGAAACTACCACAGATGGATGAGACAGGACAACTGACAGCAGCACGGGTGGGACTCTGGAAGACAGAAAGGACATTAGTGGGAAATTGGTGAAATCCAAATAAAGTCTCTTGTTTAGGTAACAGTGACATGCAATTAATTTCTTAGTTCTGACAAATGTACTGTCGTTATATAAGATGTTAATATTAGGGGAAACTGGATGAAAGGTGTATGAGAACTCTCTTGGCAACTTTTCTGTAAATCTAAAATTATTCCAAAATAAATAGTTTATTAAAAAGAATGGTGACTTAGGAGAACCAAAGGAAAAGGCAAACATGACCCTTAAAATATATTCTTTAACGAGAAAATGGAGGGGACACATCTGGGTGGGAGGGGGGAGAGGGAGGAGAGAGGGAGGGCTTGGTGATGGGACACAATAACTAACTACATTGTATATTGACAAAATAAAAATTTAAAAAAAAATCTCATTATACTAATAAAAAAATATATATGTATATATATTCTTTGATTTCCTAGGAGTGAAAGAGAGCTGTACCAGGCCTATGTAAGAGGGACCAGCACAGATGCTTTGGAGTTCATGGACAAAGTTACATAAGCCTACGTACTAGCATAGAGATTTGAATAGATTAAATCTGTGCCTTGCACATGAATATTGTTCCATATCTATGGGTAAATGGTGACCCTAAGGAGGTGGGATAACAGTGGCTCATGTTTATTGAAAGGCTGTATTTCAGGAACTGCTCCAAGAGGTTTAAAAGCATGAACTCTTATAAACCAACAAGGTAAATGCTATCATTGTCTCCACCTACAGAAAGGGACACCAGGTCACAGGCAGTTTAAGTAATTTACTCAAGGTTGACATAGCTAGGAAGAGGTGGAGCTGGGATCTGAACAAGGATGGTTGGTATTGGAGTCATGTATACCCTGATACTCTTCTATTTCTCAAAGAGCCTTCAACTTCCCCAAGGATCTGAGGCCCTTCTGTGTCCCAGGCTATCAAAGAGACCCTAGAGATTCAAAGAGAAGCAAGACATATGTGATATGTTAGATATCTCATGTTTAGAGCTTCTATTTCATTGGATCCTTGTAATAATTCTGGAAGGCAAGCAGAAATGCTATTTTTATCCCCATGTTGTGGATGACAAAAGCGAGAACCACAGATACCAAGCAACTTGTCAGAGGCTGATGATGGGGAGAGGGGTGAGGTCAGGCTCCACTGGGATCCCTCAGCTCCCTGCTCTCTGCATGTGACACTACTCCAATCTGGTTGATTATTAATGTGTTCCATTCATGCCTACCAAGCACAAGCCCACCCAGTCTTTAAGCTTTATTGATAGGTCCTCATGAAGAGAGTTTTGAGAAGGACTTGGACCTGCAGAGGGAGCCACTCATGAGGGAAAACGTGGCTTGCAGAAGCTAGCCTGGGAACCATGGAGGTTAGCTATTGGGAACTGCAATGTGAGCCTTCCTGGGAAAAGACAGAGGTCCTGATGAAATGAAGTAAGTTTCTGGTAGGACTCTTACATCTGCCCACTCTGCACAGATGTGCATAAACCTGCTTCCTGAATTGTGTTCTTCCAAAGCCTTCTTCCAAGCAAATGAGACACTATACCCCCCAAATACTGGGGGTGCTTTCCCTCAGCACTTTAAAGTCTGGTTTGGCAGAGAGACTGTACTGATTTCCAGAGATCAGTGAGCTGATGGCCATGCAGCAAGCACTCAGCATATCCGATCAACATTCAGAGTCAATGTCAGAAAGTCAAGTTAAGTGTGGGATGTGGGTCAGGGAGTCCTGGTGTAAGGGGGTCTTTATTATTCCACTTGGTTATTATACATGCAAATATAAACTCTCCCTTCACTTTTAGAACACAAAGATTAACTGATAAGATAATATAATTTTTTTTTAATATGTCTGCTACTTTACATGGGCTTTTCTGTGAGTGAAGTGCATTTCTTATTCATCTTTGCAATCAACAAGGGCTTAGATGAGTGGCTGCCATTCATTTCTTTATTTGTTCATTCAAAAACGTTTACTAAGCACCTATTATGTGCTGGGTACTAAAACATAGGAAAAGTCAGGGTAATTAAGACATCGTTTCTGCCTTCAGGGGATTTGCATGTAGAAGAGCTTCCAGACATGTAGAGAAAATAATGTAATACAGAGAAATAAAGGCAATAATAGTTACGTGCCCACCAAGTATAGGGGGCCTAAAAAGAGAGAGTGAACAGCTTGGCTAGGGGAGATTAGGTAGAGACATATAAAGAATAAGAGCTCATGTCAATTTTGAAAGAGTGAATTTTTCAAATGGACTAGAGGAGAAAGGGCATTCCAAGGTGACATCGTTGCTAAGAATAAAAGATTATATGTGTGATGCAGAAATACAGGTAAGAATGACCTGTGGATTAAAACATTTGTGCACTAATCACAAATTCAAAGACGAGAATACTTGGGGTATACATCTGTGCGCACTGAGCAAGTCTTAGGACCTCGACCCAGATAAGACAAACATGGCAGATACAAAGTAGGAATGGTCTTGAGTATTTCTAGAAATGTTAGAGGCTTGGCCTGGAGGGATGCTGGGGTACAGGAGAATAGAACTCGGTCTGTACAGGTTGGTCATATGTCAGGCGTAGCCTTAAATGCCTTATGGTAGATTCCATACGGACCTGAAAAGGCAGATCACTTGGCCAACTGAAGAGACCTGCAGCCATAAAAACCCTTAGCAAATATTACTGGGGGAAAACATCACAGGCTCCTATTATCTGGAGTTGTGGCACTGAACTTTCTGAGTACAAACCAGAAGGAGAAGTGGCAGATGTGTGTGACACTGAAAATCCCTAATCAAGCACCTTAATAATCACCACGAACATTTGGCCTCCAAACTCAGGTCGTCAAGGCAGTGCCCAGAGCTATGAATGTCAGGTGGAAGGGGCTTGCTCTCTAAGCTCACACCTTGGCTAGGGAGAGGACAGGAACACATGCAGGAAAGGAATTGGGGGACTTCAGGTCCTGATGCTACAGACTCTGCAGTTGGGGATCAGAGGAAAACAGACTGATGTGAGCAGGCGCAGTCAGGGGAGCACGACCAGCCCAGGCTTCTGAGAAAAACAAGATTCCAACTAACTAGGAAGCACTACTCCAGGTCCATTTTCATCAAAGGTAGAAAATTCCCCATTTCATAGGTTTTTAGTCTTTTTTAAGTCAAGGATGTCTATGGCATTTTATGAAAGTCTTGAATCTCCTCAGAATAAATTTACATATCCATGCACAGTACTCTACAAACAGGGTTTATGAAGCCTCTAAAATCAGTGGGATCCCAAAGCCCCAGTTAAGCCCCTTGCCCTGTATCCAGTGTTTCTAGGGCACATGTGGGCTACTCCTAATACAAGGAGTAAACAACATCGTGAGATAACCTAGTTCTCCAAGTTACAGCCCCAGCACCCTGGAGAGGCCCATGAAGCCACTTCTGTACACAGGTGTCCAGCCACCATACCTGGTGTGTACAGGTCTCAAGGTTTGCCCAGCTCTGAATCTAAATCCAAGGGGAGAAATGCAGAAGCATCTACAGATAATACATTCTGTTTGGGAGGCAGGAAGGGCTCAAATGGATAGCATTAGAATTGTGTCTTTCCTCTCTCCATGGTACATCTAGGGTCTCAAGCATAGCACTGATGTCACATCCTAATGCCGGAACCCTTCTGATATTGCACCAAATCATCACTTCCCAGGAAATAGATTTAAAAAGTCACAAAGTTAGTCAGGCTGACTGAGGATCTCCGAAGCACTCTGTAACCTGTTGATGTAAGGTCTGGACTATGGCCCCATGCACGGGCAAGGCCAGCTCAAGTCCTTGACATCCGATCCCCGAAGGATGCTGAGCCTCCATCTGCCCCTCCCTTTCTTCTCTCACACCCTTCCACCCTTCCTCGTGTCTTAATATCTGACTGTTCTCAACATTTCTTCTCTAATAATTATTTTTTGCAGGACAGAACACAAAACACTCAACCTTTTTACTGACTTATCCTCATCTCTGTGAGCCTGACATTCCTGGGACTCAAACTTGCCTGATGTCTCTCCCTCCCTACCAGATGCCCCCTCCTCCTGCAGCCAAAAAAGGCCAGAAGTCCATCCACTCTTAGCCCACTCCTCCAGGCAACAAGTGCCCCATCTCAAGAAGCACTGGGAAATCCAAATACCCCATTCTCCTCCAACATTGCAAACCGGGAGTCATTGAATCAGCATCCTCTATTAGGGAAGAAAAAATTGCATTCCTAGTGGCAGTCAGCAGGAGGCAGAGGCTCTTCCAGCTTAATGACTTGCAAATCAAAAGCATGAAAACCAGAATGCACCTTTTGAACCTCTTTTCCATCCAGCCTAGATGTCTTCATAATTTTCTCCCATAGCTTTCCTAGTATTTTTGCTACCAGAGCAATAACCTTCCTTGTGCATTTTTAAAATGTTGGAGGAGGAGCTGTCCAGTGATCTCAAAGCATGTGTTTTTGATTCTCATAAGATTATGGATACCAAAGGAATAAAAATGGAAATCACTACTGCCAAGATATGAAAGAAAGTTTGCATAGTAAAATAATTTAAACCTAACATTTGGACCCAATAAGGCAAACGAAACGTTTTTTCCATATTTTTGGAAAATGTGCATTTTCTTCACATTAAGTGGTACCAATAAAAAATAATGATTCTCACTTCGTTTATTTCTATAAGTTAGATTGGCTTATAGTTTTCCAGGACATGGTTTTGTATCAAAGCTATATGGCAAACACCTGGGCATAAAATACACTCAGCTATTTACTTCCATGAGGGAATACGGGTCACCATTCCTCTCTTCTAAATCTAGAGCAAAGGTCAGCTGAAACCAGTTAGTGTATTAGTCCTCTCATCTGCCGAGAATGAGCATTACATCAACAACTCGTGAAGGTCCGTGAGCAAACCCAGGAAGTTCCTAACACATAGGCAGGGCAACTATTCCCCATGAGAGACCGGAGATTCTGCAATACATGCTGGTAAGGACATCTGACTCATCCCAGAATCAGATAAAGAAGCAGAGAAGACCAAATAATGAAGAAGGGATAGAAAACATTCTTGTGTGTACTTCACACATGAATACACTAATCTAGGTAATCTGCCCAATGACAGCATAGCCATGTACACTTGAAAGAAATGGTGGATGGACATGGATGAGGAGATGGGGAAATAGAGAAGACAAATAGATAAGGGGGGGGGGGAGAGAGAAGAAAAAGAGGAGAGAGAAAAAAACGGAAGACAGGGGAGAGATTAAAATAAATTTTGGATCTAGGTAGAGTTCATATTGGAAAGAAAGAAAAGAACATTAAAGGTTTTCTTGCAGTGCTGAAGTGGTCAGAAAAAGAAACCTCAGCTGGAAGGGTGGGATGGTCACTGAGCTTGGACGAGGCGGGATGGTTTGGAGCTAGTGATGCTCCAAGCTCCCCCGCTGCTGTAACCTGCTATGTCCAAGTGACAGCCGCTGAGGACCACCTCTTCTCAGCGACCAACATGACAAATTCCTTCCTTACCCATCTCTCAAGCCTGTTGGAAGTTCCCAAAAGAGGTGATGTGAATGAACTGTGATGGCTATAAAACACACCACACAGGGGAGTAGAAGGTAGAAAGAGTGGAAGGTGGTGATTTATTATTTGTCTCTAGTGTCAGCTCTTTGCAGTCTTCATGCCCTGGTGGCTGAGGCACTATCCACTGAGATTTAAATAAAATCACCTTGAATGCCTGCCCCCAAGCAGTAGGACCCAGCGCCCCTCCCAATATCTCAGAAAATTCTTGGGCAGGTTATATTTCTTCCAGTTCTCTCTAGCCCCAGTTTCCTACTCTTTCTGAATTCTCAATCCTGCTCCAGTTTTCATCTTCTGCATGTGTTGGACTTTCTTTGCCTGTCTCTGGAGGCTGCTTTGGTACTTGCATCTCACACAGTGCTATGGACACTCACCGGGGCATGCAGAAACTCACTGATGTTTTGAAGACATAGGGTGGGGTTACACTGTGGCACAGCAAATAGCCTAAAATTAAATGCCAGTGATGCCTTTTTAACAGTCCCTGGCTCCTGTCACCACCAGAATCTCCTCACTTGTCATCTCTTCAAAGACAGTGGCAACCCAGCACCGCCCAGATTGACTCCCTTTTTTCTCTCTGAGCTCCCGTCAAGCTACCAGCCTCCAGTTCTGTCACTATTCTTTCTGTCCCTTTTGTATGGTTCTGGCCCAGGGGAATTTCAACCTTGTCTACACATCTCCTGGAGAGTTTTTTTTTTGTTTGATTGTTTTTGTTTTTAATATTAATGCCTGGACCAGTTACATCAGAGGCTCTGGAGGTGGGGCATGCACCTACATAGTTTCTCAAAGCTCCTCAGATGATTCAAATGTGCAGCCAAGGTTGGAAACCACCTCCCTTCCAGCTCAGCTAAGCCATGTCCCAGGGAAGCTCACTTTCTCTATTCCAAAAAGCCATCAAGGTATTTAGCCAAACAAAAGACGATTCTCTCCCCAAGAGAATTGCTGCCAGTTTTTCTTAAACAAACATTATTTTTCCTGCCATACTATTATCTTAAGAAATTTGCCAGTGATCCAAACTCCATCATCCAGGGGTCGGGATCTTTCCCCAGCAGAGCATTTCTTGGCGACTCCCTTGCTCTCCATCCCTGGCTCATTTTCCCAGGTCACAGAGTAGCAGGTGGGCAGGGAAGAAACCAAGGAATCTGCCCAGAGGAACTTGGTTTCCATGTTGAGAGACTGTATGGCGGGCACAAATCCAAACCTAAAATGGGAAAGTAACGTTATTTTGGAATAATGTTGACAGAAACATTTTCAGCTGTGATGAAAACAAAGCCAAAAAAAAAGTTTCGTGGTGGTGTTTCGTTTTGTTTCACTTTAAGAGTAGATAACAGAGATGAGGGGTTTTTCAAATGACTGTTTCGTTGAGCTTTCTAATACATTTCATTAGTTCCACCTTGTTTTATATTTTCCCAGTCATCTAATCAGCCTAATGTATGATGTCCTTGGCAAACCTCTTAACTTTCCCAGACTTCCTTTATTATATAAAATAAGACGGTTGGGCCAGGTGATCACTAGAGCCCTTATAGGTTTTCTATGGGTTTATTATACCCCCACCCCACCCACACACATACACCCCATTTGGTTTATTTACTTATAGTCTATGAAACAGTGTTCCATATATTTCCTCTTCTTTGGCTGTCCTTCCTGTGAAGGAGGCAAGCAGGGCAGGAATTATTATACATTTTTCTGGAAAGCTAAATTCACACTCAGATAGCAGAGTGACTGGGCCAAGGCCACACGGCCAGGACATGGCAGAACTGTGGCTTAGAAAACAACCCTCTTCCTCCCATTCAGGTGCCCTTTCAACCTCGTCATGCTTCTTTCCGTGTGTCACGGAACCACTGTGTCTCTTCATAAGCACATGGGTACACACCTACACACAAGTGCACACACACAAACACACACACACACACACAGGCTTGGAGGCTACATGCCTTATAAAGACCACCACCTGCCAGGGACTGATCAAGAAAGAGCATTAGATGCCCAGGAACAGCCATGCCTTCTGTTTCCTGGACGGAAGGTGGAACGCAAGCGTGGCAACTGTGACCTGCCAGCAGAGGCCCCTACTGCCCATTCCCCCTCCCGTCCCCTGCTGTGCCCTCATGCACCCCCCTAGAGACTGCATATCTGCCCTCAGCAACAGAGCTGATGTCAGGCCTTGCTGTAGTCTGAACGAGTCTATGTCGCTTGTCTCTGTGGGAAAGAATTTTCGACTATCTTTTTGGGGGAGAAGACGGTAATTCATAACCTCACAGAACTAGGCCTAGAGTAGAGCTTTGTGCATGCGTGCTTGCTGATGAGTTTCTGGATCTCAGAGCTGGAAGGGCTAATGGAGGGCTGGCTCATCTCCCCGCCACAGGAGAGGTCAGACCTGTTACAACAAGGCAGGCGGCAGACAGGAGAGACCGTGGGATGGAGAGTCCTGCTGGGGCAGCCTCCCCTCTGCCCATGCAAGTCAGGACGGAGGGCTATTCTGAGCTTGCCCAGAAGCAGAGCTATCTAGTTCTCCACACAAGGGAAACTGAGTCCTGCTGTCTTCAAAGCATGGAGCTGCTGTCATGCGGACAAGTGTTCTTGTGGTTGCCAGACCACGAAGGCACCCCTGAGGTGTCAGTCTCCTGGTATGGGATATATTTGTGATTTTGAGTTATTTCTACAAATCTCTTCAAGCTGAAGGCTGTGCAGACAAGCTGGATGAGAGAGAGGAGGAGGAGGAAGAGGAGGAGCTGGGGAGAGGGAGGATGTCCTAAAAATGCCTCTTAAAAAATCATTGTTGGAGGGCCTATGTCACCACCTATTGACGGGAACCATAATAAAATCCCTCCCTCTCCGCCTTCCATTCTATCCCTTGGGCTGCTCTCCGAGACCCAGGCATGGGGACTGAACACATATGGGTCTAGGTGGTTGATCCTGTTGTACTCCGAGGCCGTAAATTCAGACCGCCACAAATCAGCCCTGCGCAGCTTTGGCCCCAGACACGCACGCACTCACATTAAAGTCCTGGTGTCCAGGCTGAAATACGGCTGCGTGTGTTCCCTTCTGCACCGCCGGCCTGCGGGAGATGCCACCCCGTCAGAGATGGTTTATGGAGCAGGGCAGGGAGTCCCGAACACAGTGGCCAGCTACCACCCTGGCCAAGGCGCCTGGTGGCTTTGATCTCTGGATGGTTAGCCTTGTGTCACTGTGGATGGCAGTCGATTCGTGCACAGGTCTGAAATACAACTTTCCAAACACCTTGGGGCCTATGACTTCTTCCTGCACCCAGACAGTGCATTGTCATGTAACTCCTTGTGACATCTCATTGTCACCAGCTGAACAAAGAGCATTGAAGTTCCTTTGCTTTTCCTGTAGCTGACAGTTGACACAGGGCCTGCCCATCCCTTTCTGTAAAAATGTTCTTCAGTGGAGGCCCTTCAAGAATCTGAGCTCAGTGCAGGCACGACGTTAATTCAAAGCAAGTTTTAAACACTGGGTTTCCTGAGTCCCAGGATGTCCCTGGCCTAGTTGATCAAGAACAAATATTCATGTGTCTCTGAACTGACTTGTCTCATCTTGTTCCATCATAGCACCGTCTTGGCCCCACGATAAGTCTGGAGGCTGAGCCAGTGTGGCTGAGTGTCACTGAGAAAAGCACGGAGCAAGAGCGCAGAGCTCTCCTGCTGCCTGAGGCCTCAGAGGAAAACTCCACCCAGCAGGGCTGCTCACCCCAGCTCCTCAGGGATTCAACATGTGCAACCAAGGCTGAGAAACACTGACCCAAGACAGGGGTCACCTCTGCCCAGAGCTTCCCTGTAAGGTACCTCCTGGCAGGCCAGTGAATGGAGTTGAGGAGGTGTCCCAAGCACTGTCATTTCTGTTCAGCCTCCTCCATGTCCATCCCCTGGCATGCACTGAGCACTCCTGTTGTATTAGGCACCATTCTGGACACCACGGGAATATTAAAAAGATCAGGATACTTGCCCTCCAAGAACATCCAGTGCTGTGAGAAGGCGAGATGTGCCAGAAGAGCTGCAGACTCCAAGGCCATGGAGCTGTCCCGGGGTGCTCAGCAAAGGCCTCCTAGATGAGCTGGGCTTGACCTGGGCTGGAGTCTAGTGCAAGTTGATTTGTGTTCTCCAAAAAGATATGTTGAAGTCATAACCCCTGGTACCCCAGAATGTGACCTTATTTGGAAATAGGGTGGTTGTAGATGTAATTGTTAAGAGGAGGTCATGCTGAAGGACGATGGGCCCTTAATCCCATATGACTGGTGTCCTTGTAAGAAGAGGACAGAAAAACAGAGAGATAACAGCTATGTGAAGACAGAGACACAGGAAAATGTCATGTAAAGATGGAGGCAGAGATTGAAGTGACATGTCTACAAGGCAAGGAACATCGAGGATCACCAGCCATCGCCAGAAGCTAGGAGAGAGTCATGAGACATTTTCCTCCTCAGAACCTCCAGACGGGCTCAACCCTGCTGACTCCTTGGTTTTGGACTTTTAGCCTCAAGAACGGTGAGAATAAATTTCTGTGTTTCTAATCCCAACTTGTAGAAGTTTGTAACCGCAGCTTTCAGAAATGAATACAGAGGCTAGGTCCAATATAGAGGAGCAGGGTAAGGAAGGAGGGAACCCGAGGAGTTCCAGAGGTGAGAGTGAGTGCTGCAGAGGAAGGACAGGGAAAAGCCTGACCCATCTACAACAAAGAGTTTGAGAAGAGGAATTACAGAAAACAGCAGTCAGAGTTGCTGCCCAAGTCCTCATTTCCCCAGGGGCCCCACTGCTACTTCCTTATCCTTAGGGAGACTTCCCACCCCTCACCCTGGCCCCTCCACCTCTGTGGTGAAAAAAGGAGCTGCCTTCCTCTGACTGGATCCCTCCTCCCTGAGCATGGACCCCAACAGGGCCAGCCACCCTACGCCACCTTCTTGGCCATGGTAGTTGGCCCATAGATGGACACAGAGCAAGGCCCTTAGAGACTTTCTCTGAGACTTCTTATTTGCATTATTATTAAAAACTGGTAGAAAAAGAGCTCTTTTCTGTCTGGTCACAGGAAACCTGAAGCTGCCTGCAGCCATATTCATGTAATATGAATATATAAGAGGAGATAGAATGCGCCTTTCATCACTCAAGCCCCTGGTTTTAGCCACTAAGTGTTCTGGAGCTGTCACCTGAATTACCACTTTGCTCCTTTCCAATTCTTCTATCATTCAGTAAACTATCCCAATATTCCCCTCTCGTGCGAAAATAAAATATATATATAATTGTGTTTAAATTGACTCAAACGTATTTCTGTCACTTGCTATGAAAGGAGCCTCAACCAGTACATCATGAGAAAGCATATTGCCTACATCCTAAGGAGCTTTGGATGCCAGTCTACAGTTTATTTTTAACCCTATTCATCAAAGATTTTTACCTGAAATCTATAGAACCTGGCTTCAGACTTCCCCAGGAAACTCCAGAAATTATACATAAAAATGTGTGTCATGTGCATTCTGAGAAGCAGCAGCATAGAGCTGTCAGATTCTCAGTGGAATTCTTGACTCCCCGGGAGATTAAAAACCACTGCTGTGAGCAATGAGGAACCATGAAAAACATGAGAACTGCACAAGGCGTCCCCCACTAACAATTATGAAGCACTCTCAATACCCCGTCACTTACTCAGCAGACATACACTGTCAATCCCAGGGTCAAGAACTGTTGGGCGTAGAAAGACATACGTGATATATTTATCCTCAGAGAGATGCAGTGAGGTGGGGGTGGTGATGGGCATTTGCATAATCTCAACAGAAGCTGATACTGAGAGAGTGGTGAATAATGCTCTGGCCGGTCAGTGCCTAGGACTCTTCCCACACCCTTCACCAAGTAGTGCGTTACAGTAGATAGAGCCCTGGATGGATTCCTCCGTGAGAGTTGACCTTAGATAAGTCATTTAGTCTCTCAGAGTCTCAATGTCTTCATTTTTTAAATGAATAAATGAATTCTGCCAGGCTGCCCCCCAGGACTGTTGTGATGTTCTAACAAGAGAGAAAATATCTGTTAAATTGCTTATAGCCTGAAAATCCTTAGGCAAGAAACACAATGTGTCCTCTTCAGAAGCCAGCCTCTGGACCTGGCTCCACGCTCAAAGTGTGGTTCTGGGACTGTGCTGACTGGCAGATCTCAAGCCCTACACCCCATCCCAGGAGTTCTGAATCCCAATCCCCAAGATCCTCCAGATGATTTGAATGCAAATTAAAGTTTGACAGCACCATCCAACTTGTTCTTCGCACAGAGGAAAATCCACTTTAGGGCACAGATTAGGATAGAGGAGCAAAGGCAAGGACTAGAGTTGCTCAGGTGTGCTGTGGGCTCGCTGCCACTCAGATCAAGTGGGGCTTCCTCAGAACACAGGGTGTGCGTGGGACATTCACTGCCTGCCACACAGGATGCAGGAGCCACAGTCTGGGATCCAATCCTAGAACCGGCCTTTGGTTCACAGAAACCCTGGTCCTGCCAGATGCTGCTGCTGTGCCTTAGACATATGGTCTCCGTGTTTCTCAGGTCAGAGTGGCTCCGGCATACTCGCATCTATCAACACGCTCAGAGGGGATGAGCAAACACCTGGGGAGCACAGCCTGCCATATTTCGTTAGTTCGAGGAGCAAAGAGCACAGGAGGGCTCTCGGAGTGTCGGAATACAAGCCCAACCCACCAAGGTGCCAGTGCAGTGGGGGCTTCCTAGGTCTTGGCAGCCACATCGCTGGACTCCAAGTGACCACAGCCGACAAACAGAAAACAGGACTGAGGGTCTAGGACAGCAGGGTCCAGGGAGTGCAGCCCAGAACTCAGGGTAGCAGCAGCAATTAGGCCAGAAGGAGTCCCCTGGTTTGGTTCATTTTAGAAACACCACATTAAACAATGTTGAATTCATTCCTTTACAGGAGTGCACTTGCATCGAGAAGTTTATTATAATAATAACCATTATCAACATTTCCTGAGCACTCACTACGAGCTAGGTTTTATTCACATCTCATCTAATCCTCTGAACTACTGTTTGAGGAAGCTGTTATTAGTCTCATCTCCACTTTCAGATGATGAAATGAACACTTTAAAAAGTCAAGTGAGTTGCCTGCAGTCTTACAGCTGGTTAGCAGCAGCTTGGTAGTGTTAAAGCTGAATTCTAATCTAGATCACTCTGACTTCAGATGCCTGTTAGAATGCTGTGAAATTCCTCAGTCCTTGGCATACAGGAAACATTATGCCCCCGGAAACCACCCATCGCTTAGACTGGTAGGGTCACCTTTGGGGCAGGGACTCATTCCCGGTGGCTCTGGACAGGACACATGTAGATCAAAGCCCTGCCTGATGTGCAGAGCCCACCTCTCCTTGGCTTTATGTTTTAGGTTTATCACCTTCATCTTGTCACCATATTTTCATATGCTCGTTTCTTTAAAGTCACCATATGGTGAACTTAAAGATCAGGAAATTCAGGAGCAGTAGGCACAAAGCTTGTGTTGATTTGCTGATATTAATACCCACCCTCTATCTGTAATTAGCTATTAGTTGGATAAAATGAATAACTTCCGTGCTTCATACATCCATCTGTCCAGGCAATATTGTCATATTTACAAATTTCAAAGAGGAAAACAACTTGTCACTCTCAATCAACAAACCTGGTGTTTTGAAAGGGAACAACTAAAAAGTTTTCCTCTGTGCAAAACACTTCCAAAGACTTGCCTCAAGCAAACAGGCTGGCACACTTTGTCATGAATGAATCTATGGCACCCGTGGAAATTTTTCTCTCTGAGTGTAAGAATCACCCTTCCATATGCCTTCATTTCCAGAAAGAGGAAAAAAAAAACCTGAAGTCAAGATTTCTCAGATGCGAGGAAGTGTGGTGGAAAAAAGATCTGCTCTGTGAGGAAACAACAGGGTTCCCTGCCCTAGCTCTGCTACCAGCAAGCTGGGTGACATCCCCCAGGCCTCCGTGCATCCCCTCCCTACTTCCTCACCTGTAAAACAAGCATCTGCACCACTAACAGCTCAGACCTCCAGCTCGTGGATTCCCTGGATGATGGATAAGATGATGACATTTGTACACCATTTCTTTTTTGTGACTTGCCTGGTTCAGATTCCCAGGAAATGCGGAACCTGCCTGATGCATCCCAGGGGAGCACCGCAGTTTTGATCAGAAGAATCTCAAAACAAGATGCTTTAACCTAAACCATTCCAGACAGATGGAAATCCAGTCTCTCTTTCAAGTTCTTTTAAAAGGGGATCCCAAACACTGCACAGTAGTCAGCTTTAGTGTCTAAACAGCATTCATGGTCTATAAGTTGTTCTTTGTCTCTGGCCTACATTTTTACTACAGAAGTAAAAAAATTAAGACCAGATTTCCAATATATTCTGGGTCATGGAATTATTTTTATTTGGTAATAGTAATTAAATTGCTTTTCAATCTTTCAATGTTGCTTACTTTAATCATTAATTTTTAAATTAGTAATTATTTTTAACATGGGCAAAATTGTCCAGGTCCATTCAGGCTGCTATCACAAAATACCATAAACTCAGTAGATTATAAACAAATTTATTTCTCCCAGTTCTGGAGGCCAGGAAGTCCAAGATCAAGGTGCCAGCCAATTTTGGTGTCTGGTGAGGGCCCTCCTTCTGGTTCATAGATGGTGCTTTCTCTCTGGCTGCACGTGGTGGAAGGGAAGAGGCAGCTCTCTGGGGCCTCTTTTACAAGGGCACTAATCCCACTTGTGAGGGCTCTGCCTTTATGCCCTAATCACCTTCAAATAGCGCCACCTCCTCACACCAACACATTGCACATTAGTGATTAGGTTTTAACATAAGAATTTGAGGAAGGGAATAGGGGGACACAAACATTCAAACCACAGCAAAAAGTGTTGAAAATAATCTAACAACGACCTGTATACCCACCTCCCAGATTGGATATATGTTTCCATTTTGCCATTTTTGGTAAAGCAAAAAGGGCAATTATTTTTAAAAATATAAAGCACAACAGATATCATTACTTTTTGAATCCCAACTCACTGCCTTTCCCCCTCCACAGAGGCAAACACTATTAGAAATTGATGCATGTGCCTCTTAGGCAGGTTTTTACACTTTTACCACATATATACACATATAGTAATATAAAGCACTGCTTATGAATTTTAAATGTATGTAAATGGTATATTAAACACACCATTTTAATATTGCTTTTTTCCCCAGAACAAATGTCTTTAAGATTCATCTGTATATCATTTATGTTATGTGCTCAATGAAGATACCACAAATAGATAATTAAGTTGATCCCAAGTTTTTTGCTATTATAGATAAAGCTACTATGAACATACCTGTTAATGTCTCCCTGTATACATAAAGGACTTTTTCGCTAGGGCATATACCTAAAAGCGCTCATAAGTTAGGTTTACCTGCAGTACATAATATCCTCACTTTCCACATCTTTACTTGTAAAACTTGGTTGTGTCAGACTCTGTCCTGTTTGACAAATGGATGAATGTGAAATGGCAATTATTGCTTTCATTCATTCTAGTGAGTTTAAGCATCTTTTTACATTCTTGCCAGACATTTATATTTTCTTTTTTGTGATGTGCCTAATAAAATTCTTTGATTATTTTGTGTATTGGGCTACTTTTCTCATCCTTACTGATAGGTAGGAATTCTTTATATATTCCAAATACTAACCCTTTATTGGAGTATGTGCTAAAAACATCCCCCATTGTAGCCTGTCTTCACTTTGTCTATGGTTTCTTTCGTCACGCAGAAGTCTGTAAATGCAGTGTAGACAAATGTTTTAATCATTTGCTTTATGGTTTGCTTTTTCTAGGTTTTGTTCAAGTGTTCCTTCCCTTTCCTGGGGTCATGAGTATATTCTCGTAGCCAATTCCACATGGTCTCTGTGTCCACCATCTTTCCTCCTCAGTTCTTTTAAAACTGTCATAAAGATTATTTGTTATTAATTTGAAAGTACTATATGATTATTACAAAATACCTGGGAAAGGCAGAAAGAAAAGAAATAAGTACATTATCAGACCACTCCAAAAGTAATTATTATCTTTCCAGAAAGATAATCCCCCAGGAAACCCTATGTGCAGCCCCCTCTATATCACTAAAGGGAATATGTTAGATGGTGGACAGGGCTGAGCTTTGTAGAAAGAAAATTATGACATTTGAAACTTTTCTACCTTCTAGCTGATCTATTTTGCACGTGATATTTATTTTCTCTGAACTTCGGTTTCCTCATCAGTAAGATAAGGACAACAGCTACTGCACTGGGTTGATGTGCATTCCAATTTATATCAAAATTCACATCAGGACTATAGCTGGCAATTTCTTCCCGTGTGCCCCCCGTACTACCATACACTCGTGTGCAAAGCTTCCTGAAGAAAAGCAAGAACAGAGCCATGGGCATGCTTATTGGCCCAAGCTCAAATGACAGGCAGGATCGCAGCAAAGACAAATTCCCTGGGGTCGTAAAGTTGCTACAGTCAAGCCAGAGCAGCAACCATTTATAACAACACACCATACACACAGTGCCTAAAAGGGCATGGAAACTAGTTGGAGAACAAAAGCCACCAGCTGACCTCATCTGCAGTATTTCCCCGCTCAGAGGAGTTAATTAGCAAAGGGAAAAACAATTGACTTTTTTTGGTATTATATAATTCTACTGTATTTTTGCCAGGTATCGGATTTCACCACCCACTGCCATCATGTCACGTCATGAAAGAACTTATTGTTACACACACAAAACAAGGACGGGCCCATAACTTTGCAAGAAGTATAATTCCACATTCTTTGTTTCATTGCAAGTGAAATCTTCAGGTCAATAGGCAATTACACTCACAAAACATGTCGTGCCTCAAAAGAACGTTGCTCGTGTTGAGATGGCCCTCGCCTGAGGAAAGACTATTTTTAGGAATCTTGGCAAAGGAAATAAAAGTTTTTCAGCCCAAGCATGCACTGCCAAATTACTAACTCCACAAAATTCTTTCTTACCAAAAGGGGAAGAAAAAAAAAAGCAAAAAAATAATAAAATCTTTCTTTTCACCATTTTGGGAATTATCTTCCCAGGTCTAACTCCCTTCTGCTTTCAGAATTGCCTTCACAGATGTGAGACTAGCTGCCCAATGGGAAGGTAGTATATGAAAGTCAAGCTGGAGGTCATCTATTAGAATCTCTTGTCTTCCCATGCCTTGGAGGAACCAAGGAGCCTTTTTTGCTTAAAGTCAAAATCTGATTAGAGCAAGACCAGGTTCAAGTTCAAGGAACCTGGACCTGTGGCCTTCAGATGAAAAAGAATTTCATACTGTTCTCTGACACAGTAAAAATCCTTTAAAATATAAAAACTAAATCCCTATATGTACCCTTTATGGTTGTATAAGTCCACATTTCATTTTCTAATAAAGACTGAGCTTTAAATAAAACATATGCCTGTTGGGCCAGGATCCTGCCTATCAGGAGTGAGAGTCTGGGGATAGGGGTTCCAGTCTTGGCACTGGGATGTTGGGTGACTAACTTACCCACCCTGAGCAGCAATTCCCCTGCACAGTTTTCATGTGGATCATTGCCCCCTGACTTGTCTGTCTGCCGTGGTTCTCAAATTGTGGTCCCCAGACCAGCAGCATCTGCACCATCTGAGACCTTGTCAGAAATGCACATTCTGGATCCCACTCCAGACCTATTAAATCATGAACACTGGGGTGAGACTCAGCATGTGTGTTTTAGGAAGCTCTCTAGGTGTTGCCGATGCGCTCAAATGTTTGAAAACTGCTGATCTACACTGATTACTTACAGTAGAAATCAAAGCTCCTTAGCATAGGTCCAAAAGACCTTCATGATCATTAGGCCTCCAGGTTTATCTTCTAATGCTCCCCGCATCTCCCCACTCTACCCTGCAATGGACCGTAGTGCTACAGAACAACACTGACTGACTAAAGAGCCACCTCCCTTTTTAAGCTTTTTCTTCCTCTGTCCCCATCCAGTTAATCACTTTGTCTTCTAGTTTTTGCACCTGACTCTATTGTTGCACTTTTAATAGTACCTCATAAAATATCTGGATGCACCTGTCTACCCCACTAGCCTGGGAGGTCTTTGGAGATATACAGTCATTCATCCTTTCTTTCATCAACTATTTACTGAGTGTCAGGTACACAGGTGGGCACTCGGGATACAATAGCACAGATGGAACTTCCAGCTTCTGATCTTCAAATCCTTAGGGCCTAGCACAGTTTAAACAACAACAATAACAACAAAACAAAAACAGAATTAAGAGACTAGAATTTAGCAAGTATCTACTCCAACCTCTCAAAAATCCGTAAATTGCCTTTCAAAACCCTCCCTAATTTGACCCTACCTATCGTTGCCATATTTAAACTCTGCTTCTCTCCTGTATGTCTGTCTGGCCTTAACTGGCCTGTTCATTTTCTTCTGCCCAATTATATTTTTTAAGGTCCAGATCAAGTCCAAGATCATCTAATAAACCATCCCTTACAACTTAGCCTCCACACTTGTTAACCACATCATTCCATCAGCTACTACCTTGTATTATTAGCCATCATGTATGTGTTTCTGTTTTATATCCCCAACTTGATTTTAAAAACTCAATGAATCCTTCTTCTCTTTATACTTTATACTTCCCCAAGGCAGCACAGCATCCTCAGAAAGAGCAGAGGCTGTAGAGTAGGAAGGCCCTTGTTCTAATCCAGGCTCTAAAGAAGCAAAGTTGAGTTCCCAAAGTCCTCAACATTTAAACATTGTGGAATTATACAATGCAGGATAAACCCACTTGCCTCAGTTTCCCCAGAGACACTGTTGTGTTATTCTCCCTGTATCTGCCCAGTGTAGTAAAGATGGTCTAATGAGATTCCTGAGTGAGTGCCCACAAAGCGAGTGACCACAGGGGCAAAAATAATCAAACAAGGTGATTCTTAAAGCATCCTTTACTCGCAAAATTATTCTATGTGGAAACTATTCCCTGAAGTTACAAAATAAATAAGTTTTTATTGTATGAATGAATGAAAGCAAACACCCAATCTTCAAACTTAAAACTGTAAAAGTAGTAAACTATAAAAGTAGTTCATATCTTTAACCTCATAGAGGAAGCAGCCGTTAAATTTGAAATATCTGTCCCCATTTTCATCAAGAAAACCAGACATTTGGAAGCAGTCAATGACTTTGAGCTTTTCCAAACATTTTGTCTTGATTGCTTTATTCCACTTTAGGAAGCAATGATCAAAATCTTGCTATTAATATTTTAAGAGTCGCTGACACCTAATGGAAGGTTTTGAAAAAACAAGTGATTTCTAGGAAAGTGTGATACCCGGGGGGCAGTTATTTTCTTCTGAAAAGACCTTGTATCTGTCCCAGAAGCTGGTCCCAAGGACCTCGCAGGAGTTTCAGAGATCTCAAAGTAGTGGGAACTCTGGTCTCAGAACCGTGGAGATGAGGACAAGGGGGCCCAGCAAGAATTGCTACGTGTGGAATTTTTCCACCTCACATTGTTTTTCTAGCTGCTCAGAGGTGTCCGTTTCAGGCCTTGAATGAGAGAAGATGCCTGTTTGCTGTGCTCCAATTGAAAAGCCTGATTAGTAACGGCCGGAGCGGAGAGAGGCTTTCCACAGGAAGTCGGCTTTGCCTCAGCGCTAGAAATCAGTGTGGCGCCTGCCATAGCCAAGTGTCCCCGCAGGACCCCACTGGGAAATCACTAGAGTTTTATGAGGTTAGCTGCAGTTTTTGTGTAAACAACATAACGTTTTATGATGGGAAACCTAGCCCTTTGCTTTTTATGTAAAAGCATCGATTAAAGCTTTTTTAATGTTTGAAACGTAAAGAAGTGTGAAAAACTAATGTTGTTTCAGAAATGGTCCAAGGAAAAAGATAATGCAGTAGCTACAAGTTTAATGACCTTTCTCATAAAATTATGTAGGGGATTTGTGATAAGCATGGCAATAAAAATGGTTTTGTTGCTTCTAATTCTCCCAGCTGTGGATTAAATGTTTTCTAATGGATAGTACCACTGCTGTCTATAACCACTATTTATTTCACCACTGATTTAATGTATTTCCAAGAGAAATATCAACACATTCACATATTAGATTCTTTAATTAAAATATTTTAAGTAGCAAGATTTCTTTCATTTTTGTGTTTTGTTTAAAAAAAAAAACTGGGGAGGAGGATATTGCCAAAATTACCTTTTGCAAAAGACAACTTAATTAAAAGCTAAATTCAAATGGTGAGTACATTTCATTATACATTTGTCAAAACCTATGGGATGTACAACAGTAAGAGTGAACCCTAATGTAAACTGTGGACTCTGGGTGATCATGGTGTGTCACTGGGGGTTCATCTGATGAGGGAGGTGGACAGTGGGGGAGGTTGTGCATATGGGCACAGGGATTATATGGAAACTTTCTGTACTTTCTATTCAGTAAATTCACTGTAGTGTATGTGACATGTGAGAGAGAGAGAGAGATGGTATTAGGGGTAAATTTCATTTTCTGGCTATCTGTGGTTTAAGCCTAAACCTCTCTCTGTCCCACACCTTCATGGCATGTTGCAAATCTCTCTAAAACACATTGGCTCTGGTGCTGGGTGTGGTGACTTGCCCAGTGCAGGTGACTCATTTTCCTCAAAGTACCCCAGGCAGGACTAGCAACAAAGGGAGACTGGCCTGTGAACTGCCCCAAGACATACCCTGGAAATTGCATACTATGGAATTGCATACTATGTT
Organism: Galeopterus variegatus; assembly: GCF_000696425.1. NCBI lineage: Eukaryota > Metazoa > Chordata > Mammalia > Dermoptera > Cynocephalidae > Galeopterus > Galeopterus variegatus. The sequence goes on from NW_007726163.1 coordinate 143,489, forward strand.
GCTTTTTGCCTTTTTCTTGTAAAAGTTGTAGTGGGGGGGGGGGGGGGGAAAAGGGGGGGCCCC
>NW_007726163.1:143620-180360 GCF_000696425.1 Galeopterus variegatus
TTTTTTTTTTTTTTTTTTTTTTCTTTTTTTTTGAAAAAGGTGGGGGGGGGGGGGGGGGGGAGAAAAGGAGGAGCCCCCACACTGATCTTTTCTGAAGGAGGCTGGTTCTTGACCCTCAGGTAATCAAGGTTTATCTCCATGTGATAACTCATGGCCATTATCAAACTGACCAATGTTAATCCTCGGGTCTTCATAAGAGAACACAGCATTTGGAAAGTCAAAGCAGTCAATGGGATTTCCAGAACATTCCTGTCTAAAGGCAAAATGCAATGTTCTGGTGTACTTCAGGCAGCACGGATGGGCAGACAACATGGTACCCAGAGGGTGGGGCCCAGCAGGGGAGAACTCACGTACAAACAAAATGCCTATTTCTTCCCAAGCAGGCCAAGTGTACAGGAAAGCTCCAGTAATAAGACACATCAGGATGTATCAGAAAAGGGCCCCTGTTGTGGTCACTTGTATCCCCAGCACACACTGGTATGCATCTTCTTTCCCTAAGGAGCACACAGCATCTGGCCCATGCTTAACAGAAACTTGCTGATTCATGACTTTCCATGACAAGACCAGTGGATGTCAGGGCAGTGACCATGCTCTGTGAAGACAGACCATCAAAAGACTTGGTCCATACAGTAATTCATGGATTCATCCACTCAGCATGGCCAGTTCTGAAACTTGCTGAGGATACAAATGCAACTAGGATATACACTGTGCTCCATCTGCTTACGATCTCTTTCCACCATTGTCTACCTGGACAGAAGTGGAAAGCAAGCAGACAAGCCTTCACAGCTCAGTCCCCATGCTCTGCCAGGACTCACAGCTGCCGCCTGTCTGCCCCGCCGCTCTACCTTTGACCTCAGGGCTGACCCCGGAAGACTACATTTATAAAAAGAGCGTGGTCATTTACCCTGTTCTTGCCACACGTTGGCCCATTATGGGCCAAAACTATTGAATTACATGTGGTGTTTTATGAGACGATCAAGTGTCAAGGAGCGATGGAGTGAAGGCTGCCATGAAGATTCTGACACAGGTCACAAAGGAGGGGTCATCAGCCTTACTGCTGAGGCCACTGGCTGCTGCCCAGGGCACTGTCACTCACAACCAAAAGTGAGATCATTGTGTTTTTACCTTAGTCTTTCCAGAATTTTACCACGTTAGGAGAAAAATTCAATTTCTATATACTTCCCTCTTTCTTTCATTAAAGGAAAATTGCTTCCCTAGAAAAGTACAAACAGAAGAAGTTAGATTGCATTTTTTTAATAAAAAGAGAGGCATTTTTTTAAATGAAAGAGAAAGAGGGGAGAGAGACAGAGAGACTCCCTCTTACATCTCAAGCTAAGAGTAAGATCTGGGACTTCCAAAAAGGTATGACTCTTAGAAACTGATTAATTTTTAGATCTTAAAAAGCCATACGGTCTCTTTAAAGAGCAATGAAAGCCTGATTCAAGTTGTTAAATTTTATGTTGTGTGTAATGTTGTAATTGATGTCAAACCTTTCACATTTTCTTACCACTGACATTGGACAGTCTACTCCACTCAAGGGTTCAGTTACCAGAGTCGAGATTAAGTAACATAACCAGGAAATAAGGGCAGAATGGAATTTTATTACATGGAATTGAGAAGTTCAAATGCAAAATAATTAAGTCTGAGCCAAATATAGCCATTCTCTCTCCCATCAGTTTATTTTGGTGGATAATTGGCTGTATTCGGTATTTCACTGAGCTGCATATAAAACTTTATAGCCCTTGTAAAGCGCATGCTGTGAATTCTGATGCTTCTGTGTGTTTGGGGGAACATAATTGTTCCCTTTGCAAAACAGCACTGCTTACCTAGGTCCCGAAACCAAACTAGGCTTCCAGGACGCCTGCTGCTGAAAGTCCCAGGTGCCGGGAAATGTGCAAGGAGCACATATCTAAGCCGAGGAAAGAGCTCTGTAGCAATTGGGAAAATCACCCTCTGGACCTTAAAGCACATGAAATGCAAAGACAAAGACACTGGCCCTATTAGGCATGGGTTGGCAAGTCACTGCTGGGTTAAGGTTTTTGTATTTGAATGCTTACAAAAGGTTTTTGTATTTGAATGTTTGTCCTGAGTGTGGCTCACCAGGTCTCGGTGCTTGTGACAAAGGATTCCATATGCGTATGGGATCTTTCTGAGGTGGTCTCTCCTTTCCCCCCCCATGCTTCTCAGAAATTGAGCTGTTTGTATACTGTGAGAGCCCACTTTACTGTGCATCAAATACCATAAGAACAATATGGAATTAAGCTAATTAGGATCTTTTTCTGGGAAAAACAATATGTGGCTACATACGGTTTCAGTTAGGTTCTCAAAGTTTTCCTATTCTTCTGACTCCAACAATATGCCTGAATCCCCATCTCTGACTGTTTCCACAATCAGGTCTCACAACGTATCCCCCCAGTAGCGCACTGTGGGCCTATGGGCTCTCTGCCTGCACCTGGCAGGACTCATCACCCACCCTGCCTTGCCCTTCCCACTTTTTCTTAGGTCATTCACAAGACCTCTAACACCCTTGATATTAGGATCTTCAGACCTCAGAGCTTGCAGGCACAAGAGACCTAAGTCACCTGTGAAAAGCATTTCTTCATTCTACACATATTCCCCTAGCTCTCTGCCATGACAAGGATGTTTCTAGGTACCAAGGACATGATGATACATCAGACAGAACTCCCGACAACTTACAGCATAATGCAGCATTTCACATCCTGGTTCTGTGGACCCCCAGGAGTCTCTGAACTCCCTACAATAATATGCAAAATTGCATATTTGTGTACTTTACTAGGCAGAGCATCTGGAGCTGTCACCAGGTTCTCAAAGGGCTCTGTGGTTCTTGCAAAAAAAGTTAGAAACCACTGATCTAACAGGAAAAGTGGACTATTAACTAATTATTATATCACATATAAAGAGCTTTTTTATAAGAGAAGTGTGTACCTAGCATAGTTCGAGCTCCTCCACCAGCACTGGCTGAATTTGTGCCAAGTACAGTGGAAGCTGAAAAAGAGCAGACAATTATTTATGCCAGGGGTAGGGTGAGGAGGGGAGTCTTCACGTTTTAAAAGTTCTCCCTTGAACGAAGTTTTGAGAGATGGACGGGAGCGTTACAGGAGGAGGTGTTCTTGGCAGAGGAAGACGACACAGGAGAAAGCAGAGATGGGAAGGAGCCCAGGAAAGGGCAAAAGTTCACGGGTACAGAGGCAAGGGGTGAAGGGACAGAGGCCGTGGGCCTCCGATGGTGAGAGGACACACGGCCTCTGCTCATCTGGTGGGTAACCAGATCAAGGAAGTTGTTAAGCAGGAATCCAAACTCTTTCTTCTGGAGGATGGATAACTGGAGGCAGTCAGAGTACTGAGTCCTGTGAAAGCTGCAGGATGGGAAGGCAGGTGCCCTCAGGTATGCCTGGGATCTTCCTGGTTAATGCACCGCAGATCCTACTTCCCAGGTACTACTCAGTCCCAGGCAGGCCAGGACAATGGTCACTCGACCTCCAGGTACACTGCCAGCAATGTCCCAGGGGGTAGCAGAGGGCATCCGCAGGACAACAAGCACAGAGTTCTAGAAACACACTATTCTGCCTTGGAGGAGAAGGCCAGAGGACAGTCTTCCCTGGGGGCACAGGCTTGGGATTTGGAACTTCGTGAAAGATCTGTGTGACAGTATGTCTCATGAGAACATCACAAGGCACTCCTTGTGCATGCCAGCAAGCCTGGAAAGTCCCTGAGAGCTGCAGGCAAGGGGAGGCGCATATGTTCCTCCCAAGGCAGCATGGTTGGCAGCAGGGAGGGTGGCCAGAGGCCACTGCTGCGGTGGGTGACAGCCCAGATGGGGGAAGGTGGGGCCAGGGGAGGATAGGAAGTGGCACTGACCAAGCAGGTTTAGACCATGTGTGGCTCAAGGACCGTGGAGCCTCCAGCCTGTACCAGAGCCAAGTCCTCCCCTTATAATTTCAGATCTCAAGGGTAGAATACAAAAGGAAGCCCATTTACCATAGTATACATATTTAAAAGTTATGAATCAAGCCAACACACTGTCAAATAAGTAAATCCTCCCTTCCTACATTGACAAATACACTCTCAAAACAACCTGGATGACCAGGTTCAACTCAAGAGTTCTCAGACCCCTCGGCTTTCCACTCCGGAACATGGTGGCATGAGGAAATCCCATGCCTGTCCTCTGCTCTGGGCCTGCCCACCTTCTCCTCCCACTGTGGTTCAGTCTCCCACAGTCAGGGGCCCATGATCAGGCTCTGTGTGCACCCCTCACAATCAACCACCCCTGGACCCTCCCTGAGGCCTAGGACTATGCATCTTGGCAGCCAAGTCTGCCCTCCCAAAGACAGGCTGACACAGGCTCTGGAGGCAGGCTCACGGCCACTGGGGCAGGAACCCAAAACATGGAAGGGTGGAGTGGGGCACAGGTTTATGATGGACACATTCCATCGACCTGAAGACTTCTTGTCCTACTGGGAAGCAAATGGCCAGAAAAGGGCCAGAGGAGAGTCCTCTCCAATGCATCGCCCAGGATGGGGTGGTACTGGCTGAAGCTTTCTCTGGGCTTCTCCCAGGCACCCTTCCAGTGGCGTTGGCTGGCCTGGCTCTGAGTCTTAGCTCTGTTCTTTACTAGCTGTGCAGACTTAGGGAAAGCATGTAAACTCTCTGAACCTATCTCCTAATCTCTAGAGAATATTTAGCCACCTACCTTGCCTAGATCTCATGGAGTTCATAGGAACAGAAGGATATGGCAGGTCGTAACAAGCCTTACAAATAGGATGAACTGTATGATGCACTCTGCTTCATTGGAAGAAGGTAGGCTCTAGAGATAGATTGAACATGGAGAACACAATCATCCCATTCTCACCTGACCCCAGGTCACAGTGGGATAAAGAGGGAAAAAGCCATCTGCACTGAGTGACAACCTCATCTTATGGAGGCAAAGATCCCACAGGAACATGTCACTTTGAGTCTTCTCAGCACACATCATCCCTCCAACCTAACCCCCAGCAGAGCCTCTCTGCCTCTGGGCTGGACGCCATAAGAGCCGCAGGGTGTTGAGTGCAGGGGTCCTGGAGCCTGCACTTTGGACTTGCCCCCTGGAAACTGACCAGGCACATTTCCTGAAGCAGAGAGGAGCCAAGGTCTAAGCTGTCCATCTGCAAACCTGGTTGTCCTCTTTTAACCCTTGAATTTCACCCAACTAGTCTTCCACTACAGGAAATAACTTTCCCACTTAACCTGGTTGGGGCAGGAGACAGTGGCCATGGTGGGAGAAGGAAACCCTGGGTGGGGAATAGATCTGGAAGTGGAGTAGAAGGAAGTACTGAGAATGGCCAACCATACCCACGTGTTGTCAAACACACCGTTCTCTCTGAGGGTACACAGTGGACATGGAGCCACTGTCAAGGTCAGAACCAAACCAAGAATCTGGGTACCCATAAAAGGCAAATGCAGAAAGTAGGGAGGTCAGGAATTCTAGGGAGCTGGCCTGAGCATGGTGCAGAGCCAAGGACACAGCTTCTGGCTGTCTGGACAGTCCCGTGAGGAGCCTGGGGAACAGCAAACACAGTGAGGTCCTGACTTCTGGCCGGAAAACCCAACCCCAGCACAGAGCACAGAGCTGTGAGTGCAAAGGAGTGTTCATTGCTGCTTGTGGTAGATTCCTCAGAGGCCATAGAAAGCCATGGAATCAAAAGACACAGAATGGTGCTTTTTGGTCTCGTTGTAATGCACCAGGGTCTCCTTACCTGTAAACTATTTAACCTTCCTGAAAACATCACCATCTGAGTATAGGTTCAGGCCCTTTTATACATAAACTCCTGGCAGAGAAGTCTGAACCCCTTAGAAAGGGTTTCTCAACCTCAGGACTATATTTGGGGCCAGACAATTCTTTGTGTGGTGCTGTCTTGTGCATTGTAGAATGTTTAGCAGCATATCTGGCCTCTACCCACTAGATGCCCACAATCCCCCTGCCCAAGTGTGACAACAAAAAATATCTCTAGACATTGCCAAATGTCCCCTGGAAGACAAAAAAAGCCCCTGGATGAGAGCTACTGCCTTAAACAGAACAGATAGAGACAGGGATGATATCGCAAAAGAGGGACTTGCTGCCCTCATGGCACCTCTGACCATGCAAGGTTGCTCAGGGATGGTAAGCCCAGCAGATGCTCTCACTAGCAAGCTCAAAGGCCAAGGGCAAAGAGGGACAAAGGGCCACAGGGGTTCATCCACCGACAACACACATTATCACTCCTGCAGTTCCCTGTGTTCCTAGCAGTGTCCTGAGCTCTTGCCATGAATCACGTCATTGACTCTCCACCAGGTACTAGTGTCACCACCATCTCAAAGGACAATGACTGACTTAAGACCAAACAGCTGGCTGGCACTGGAGCCAAGATTTGAACACAAGCCAACTCAGTCCAGCTATACTCTTAGCAGCAATCAGTGACAATCTTCATATTAAAGATAATAATGATCCCCCAGCTGTGGGCTTAGGGAGATGCTGAACAGAATGAAAAGGGACTTCATGTAGGTGACTCCACCTGATGTCACAACCACCCAGCAAGGCGGTCAAGGTGAGAGTAGGGGTCCTGGGGGAGATAAAGCCCAGCTCTTCTCTGACCTTCCCTAGCCTGGGTGGGGAAAATGCTCCTAATCTAGGTTTTGCTCAGTAGCGTCTTCAAAAGCCACAGCTTTATCTAAGAACCCAGCCCTTTAGACTGTGTGGGTGGAGAGAACAGGTCACTCAGACAGTCTCTGCCAGAGCATCTGCACTGATACCCTGGGCTAGCACCCTTCAGGACAGACAGAGCCTCTAGCCCAGGCCTAACTCAGCATCCCTCAGTGCCTGCAGATTCCATGAAAGGAAAACAAATCTTGAATACATGGGGGCTCTTTTCTTCCTTTGGAAAACAAAATGTCAGCAGCTCACCACTGGATCCCAGGAAGGCTTCAATCACATTCCAGGGCTTGTTCATCACGAGAATTTGTGAAGGAATCTGTTTTTTCCTTTCCTCTTGCTTACAGGGTCTAAAGAGTTATCAAAAACAAAAGACAATGAAGTTTCAAAAGTACATTGACAGTGTCCCTTTAAAAACACACCCAAGCCCAAGATGAATGCTAGAATGACAAGATACTGTACTGATTAATTATTAAGAACACATTTTGTGCGGTTTGACAGCTATGCCAGAGCAGTCTGCTTCATAGTGATTAAACCTCAATAAATGTGGTTCTAATAATGACCTGGTATTGAATTATCAGACAATGGCAGCCTTAGTAAATCTTAATTAGGTTTGTCTTTGGGGACTTTCATTTAAATTCTGAGTAATACAAATACCGTTCCTGAGCTGAGCGACCCTCCTACCCACCCTGGGCTCACGACCCCCAGCCCTGCCAACACTCAGAGTTCCAGGCCAGAGGTGCTGGCCTGGAGGACAGCTGGGAAGGGACCACGCATGGAATTAGGGGCCCACAGCTTTTCTGGGAAGTTTGCATTCCAACAGACAGAGCCAGCTTTTTTCAAACTCCAAGGAAAGAGCGCCTCACCATGCCAAAGAGCTAGACATTTGGGTGAAAAAACTATTTCTGAAATATGGAGCTCTGGGAACAAAACAAACAAAAGAAAAATGGGGAACGAAGGAGAGGGCTCCCTGTGAGCACGCAGTGAGGAAGGGGAGCTGGGAGAACTCTCTGGGCAGATGGGTGATCTGGGCCAGCACAGCTCCGACTTGAGGCCTTTCAGAGTAAACAAACTCTCCAGGGCGCACCGCCTTACTTCAAAAGGCCCACAATTGCTCGTTTTATTGCTCAGTTACAAGATGATGGTATCTCAAAAGAAGGTGACAGCGAGTTAACAGATCCGTCCCTGAGGGTCCCTGGCCCAGACGGAAAGACTCCCTTCTCCAAACAGAGATGCAGGCACAATTAGGCCCTTTCAAAATGAGACATTTCTCTGCTTTGGGAACCCACTGGAAGGCCAGTTGATGAACCCCCGCCCCACACACATGTTGGTACTAATTAACTCCTAATTTGGGAAGGGGGAAAAGGGGTATCTCTTTCAAGAATTTCTCCCTCCGGAGATGGCATCTCTAAGCAGCAGCATTTGGCAGTAAAACACAACAAATGTCAGAGCAGAGTGGCTGCAGGCTCAGGGATTTACAACTCGGTTCCGGAATGCTGTTAGAGCCGTGGCCAGAGACTCCGGTTTCAGATTGGGACGGATCTGAGTAATGAGGCAAAATCTGTGAGCCCTGTCCAGGGAGGCAAGAGGCCCTAGGACGCATCTTTGCCGTTAACTTGTTGTGTAACCTTGAGTAAGTTCCTCCTCCTCTCTGGGCCTCAATTCACTATCCATGCAAAATAAAAGGATGGGATTCAAGACTTCTAACGATGCTTTCATCCCCAAAAGTCTATGATTCTAAGATTGTTAAAGTTAGCAGACATTTACCCCAATACACGTGTACACACTCCAGAATTAATGGAACCCAGAAGTTGGGTGGTGAGGCACGATCACCAGGGAGTAGATGAATTATAGGATGCAAGACATGATCACTACCAAGTGACCCTGTGCTCATCCTTACTGCATTCAGTGTCACCATGAGCTCGTTCTTTCTTACTGTAAGCCTTCCTTGACATGGAAAGAGAAGGGCCATGATCCATGCAGAACTGCCTGGGGCTCCCCACCACTTCTCAGCCCACACAAAGATCATTCTCCAGGGCCGTCTGTTCTTTGGACAAAGAGCCCTGGAACCTTTCTGTCTGGTCATCTCCACCCTGGATGGTAAAATTCAGGTTCCAATTGTGAGCACCATGTCTTGCAGAATCTGGAAGATGAAACAGGTCTTACTACGTTGCTTCAGGCTGGCACAGTATTGGAACAGGACTCTGGCATCCTGGCACCAGCCAGCTAGTGTTTGCTTATTGCCACTTTACAACTGCACTTGCCCTTAGGGAGGCCCAGTCCTGGGTATCTGCTCCAGAAGCTGCCACAGACTCAGAGGAAGAAATGCACTTCCACAGGAAGCCAATGCTCACGAATTTGAAAATGCTGAACTGACTCAGGAAAAAACAGTACTTCAAAAAATAGCATAATTGAGATTTTTCTTCTCCCTTTTCTTCTTTGTTATAAAGAGTAACATTTGTCTTTCCTATAACAGTTCCTGCTGTATGAGAATTACTACACAAATACTGTAAACACGCAAATACCCTTCATTTCTCCTCTGCAGCATTTCATAACCATAATATATTATAATTATTGTTATTTAATATCTCTGTTCCCCATAGTAGTGAGAAGCATGTCTGTCTTGGTTAATATTCTCTCCTCTGTCCCTAGCACAGTTCTGGGTACACAATGGTGCTTAAGAATACTGTTGGGTGAATTAAGTTACAGGATGCAGGCTGCTGGTGCTGAAGGCGCTCTGAGGAGCTGTGGGGAGAAGAGAGAGGTCAAGGACACTATCCTAGAGGTGGTCTGGAGTTGGACTTTAAAAACTGGCAGTACTTGGAAGGGCAGAGGAAGGCTTTGGTCACCCCACAGCTCCTCCCCAGTGCCTCTCTGAGGAAGACGCCAGTCATGGCCTCTAAAGCAGTCCACGGAAAGACGCCACCTACAGGTGAGTGCAGATAAAGCACTAGGACAGAGTGGGTCTCCCAAGCCAGCTTGAAAAAAAGAAGCAGCTTAGTCCTTCCTTTAAGTGAAATAGTGTTCACTGACCCATCTGCCCTGGGCCTGATTTCTGGTTTCCACTAGAATCTTCCATGCACAGCCCCTTTTATCTCTCTTGGCCACACCAGCTCACTCCTTATTGAGCAGGTTTTTTTCCCCCAAAGCCTCTAAATAAAACTTGAAGTTCTTGCCAAATGTTTTCTCCATCAAGCAGTATTTAGCAACACAAGTGCTACAAATGGGTCACGAACAGATCAAATATCATGCATTTGTTTTCAAATCTTGGAAATATTTTCCAAATCATCTCTCTCTCTCCCCTACTCTCTCCTTTTTTTTTTTTTTTTTTTTTTCCTTTTCAGACACATCATCAGCCTCCTGACAATTTTGGCAGGACCAGCCCTGGCTACCCCAGGATCTGGCAGAAAGCTGGGTAAGGACCGCTGGGGGTGGGGTGGCTGCTGGTGGAGACCCGCTCTCAACAGCTTGATGACACAGCATGTTGCTGTCTGGTGCCCCGAGGGAGTGATATGTGTGGTCGTGTGGAGAGCACGGCAAAGAGCCTGTGTGGGAGGTGTGTGCTGAGTGGAATTTGAGAGGTGGTGACACCATGTGCAGGTGGGAGCACTGGTGTGAGGTGGTGGGCATGGCAGGTGTAAGGACCAAGCTATGGAGGGATGTGTGGGGCACCTGGGACTTTGTGTGAGGTCTGTGAGATATGGAAGGTTGTGCTGTGTTTGTATGTGGAGGTGGGCGTATATGCGTGTGTGATGCAGATGTGCATTAGGCGGGATGTGTTGGTGTGTGAATGCTGTAGGCAGTGACGTGTGGCTTGGTGTGATGGAGTGTTGGGGAGGGTAAGGAAGGTGCAGGGAAGGAATATATTAAAATGACATCTTGGCTACCAGAGAGCAGCTCCAGGGGCAGCCAGGCCTTGGCTCTGAGACCACCTCCAGGAGCAAGAGAGCTGCTCATGCCAGGAAGGCCAGGACCCCGGCCATTGGTAGAGCGGCCTCCATGCCAAAGCTCAGGCCCAGCCTTGAGTCTCCAGAACTGGACCATGGTTGGGGAAGCTCAGTGTCTACCATCTGTGCCTGTGCCTGAGGAGACTGAAGCAAAGCAACGAGGCAAAACCATACTGTTTCTTGTAAACAGCAACTATTCTGGATTAAGGGCCTGGGGAAGACACTGGAGCCCTGGGCCTAAGTGAGGTTTGTGGCTGGACCATGTGCAGCTTCAGTCTCTGGGGCCACATTATCACTATAACAACCTCAGCCCAAGGGAGACATAGTCCATTTTCCCAACCGACAAAGAGCCCTTCCCTGAGGCCCAGAGAAGACGGCACGGTGGCAGGCTGCCCAGGAGCCCAAGCAAAGGTCAGTGTGGCTGTCACGGGCTGTCCCAGAGGAGATGCCAGATGCACAGGGCTGGCCCCAATCATGTCACTCCTCTCACACATATATGATTCTTTCGATCACTCCCATCACCTTTCAGATTCAAACCCTGTGGACTGGTCTCCAAGGCTCTCGGGTGTCTTGTCCCAGTCTCTCAGCTTCCTATGTTCCCTTCATGTCCCCCACCTCTGCCCCAGCCAACCTAAGGCATGGGAGCAATCCTCGATGTTCAGGGCTCAGGACAAGGTTCAGAGAAGCCTCACCTGGGAGCTGCAGGAGGCAGGGGCCTCCGGAAACTGAGCCCAGAGGACACAGCTGAAGCTGAACTTGGATGGGTGGATTCAGAGTGTCTTGGGAACTTTTGAAGCAACATTCAATTTTGAATTACAGATCCAACATTTTTAAACATTCAAGAAAGCTGTTTGTGATTGGCTTTGAGGAAGGAGGAACCCCAGTGCCCTCCTTCTGACATTTAGAACTCCAACATGACAGATTGCTTCAAACAGCTCACTAACCAAGATGGTTCCAAATACGGAGATATAGGGAAGAAATGCTCTTGCAAAAGTTACTGCCAAGAACAAATAACCCAGTACACAGCCACAAGCAAGGGACTGTGCAGGATACAGGAGAGGTGGCAGCCCAGTAAGGGGAAAGTGGCAGGCCATTGCTCTGCATGGGGCAAGACTGAAGTGCGTGGAAAAAGCCCATAATGACAGAGCTGAGTCCTACTCACCTCTGTGCCCAGGAGGTGCTACCTCCACTCCCCAAGACCCTCTCCTCTTCTCCTCCCACCTCAAATCCACCATTCTTTTATGCTTGCTTGTCTTCTGGTGACACTGAGTCCCATCCTGGAGACAGAATGAAAAAGAAATTCCACTGTTGTCTTCCCCTTCTCTTTTCTTTTCTTGTTCTCTGAAAGCAGAGACCCAAAGCATTTCCTGAATCCAACAAATTAGCCCACTTCTTAGCAGTCAATTAGAGTTAATCCAGCCTTTAAATACATGTGAGAATATTCAACCTTGGAATTTACCCAAATTCCAAGAGACCAGGATAGGCAGTCAAAATATTCCCATCTAGAAGGATGAGCCCGCCCAGTTGTCTGCAGACACAGCCTCCTAACCAATCGCCATGCCTCCAGTGTGGTCCTTAACCCCTTCAGCCTCCACTCTAGAGCTCAAGTGACCTTTCTAAAACATGATGTCGTTGCCCTGTTTAGAACTCTTGGATGGCTCCCCGAGTCCTAACTGTTTAACATAGGACCCCAGGTTCTCTCTATCTTAGCCCTGCTACTCCTCCTCTATATCCACCCTAAATCTATGTCCTAAAGAGCTCTTTATGCTTTCTCAATTGTGTGATGCTTTCTCTTGCTTTGGGACAATTTGCACATGGGGTTCTGTCTGCACAGAAGGCCCTTCCCTGTCTTGCCGATTAAGTTAACTACCACATCCCCTCATTCCAGAGTCTGCTCAATTGTCACCTCCTTTGGGGACATTCCCTCCCCCATCTTGTCCTGACTGTCCCCAGAGACATTGCCTGCCCTGGAATCCTCTCAGCTAGAGGCTATATTTTCCCTCCTGCACCTGAAGGGTCTGGAAAAGAGGTAGATGTCGTCTTTGCTTCCCATCACTTCTTCTGAGCTGTTTCTTCTTCCTCCTTCAAAGCCCTTGCATCTTTGAATTGCAAGTCATAAGACTTTACCACCCGCCATTCACCTTGTTGTCATTTATAGTCCTCCCATTATCCCCTCATTCACTGATGACTTTAGCACTTGGCTCACTATCTTCCTCTCCACCACCACTCCTGTTGTTCTTGGCAACTTCAACATCCATGTAGATGATCCATCCCCTACACCCTGGTCTCTCCGTTCCTTGATCCCATCAGATCCAAAGATCTGTTCCTGCATCCCACCACAGCTACCGGCTGCCATGGTTATACTTTATATCGTTTCAAACAGTTACTTAAACTAATAACTGCATCCCTTCTGAAATGTCAAACAGCTTCACTCTTTGACCATCTCTTTCCCTAATCTGGAGCATGCACTCCAGCAATGCTGACCTTACTGAGAAGTTCAATCACTTGTCCCTTCCCTTTTCTCACCACCGTCTCACCCTCACCCCCACACACATGCGCATATTCTCGCCCTATTCCCTGTCCAGCTCCTCAATCAGCACTATATCCACCGCCTTGCACATGTCTGCCTCCTCTGCCCCCTTTTCTCTGTATATCACACTAGCCTGGAAAGACCTGAACCTGGATAAACCCAGCTATCTGCTTACTCTGAGTCTGTACCTGATCAACAGTACTGGGAAAATCTTACCATAATCATGCTGATTGTACTTGCTTTAAATTTGTAAACACAAATCTCTGCACTTCCAGTAATCCTATTTACCTGCCTAGTCAATTCACTTTCCAAGTTTCCAAAACAACTATTTCAGATCTTCTCTATTCACCTTAAACATCTAAAACCTTACTCTCAGCAAATGTCCCCCCCCCCAATTCTGTTGCCATAGGGATATGGAGAAAATATGTTGCTTCTGCTCCAAGCAAAGCAAACAATTCTCTTTGCACCAGAAACCATCTCCTCTCAGGTTCTCAGGTTCTCAGGACCTTGTTTCTGCAATTATCCCCTCATCTCTCAATGTCTCTTCAACTTACCCCAGCTAGACTTACATCATTATTACCCACCAAAAACTGTTCTTATCAAGGTTACCAGTGACTTACATTTTGCCAGGGCCACCAATAAGTTTTCTGTCTTCATTACACTCCACCTCTCAGTAGCAGTAAATTGAAATGCTTTCTTTTCCAGCTGTTACTCTTATCTGGTCTTCCATCTACCTTGCTGACTGCTCCTTCTCCTTTGCTACAATCTCTTGCTGTGCCCCACCTAGGGCTCTGTCCACAGCCTTAATCTCTTCCCAACTACTTTCTCCTCCCAGTTGATCTCAGATAGTCTTTTGTTACAAAGGATCACCATTTTGGTGATCTCAACCTATGCAACTAGTTCATACATCTCCCCTGAATTCCAGACAAATATTTCAAAATCCCTCCACGTGGTTATAGGCATTTGAAATCTAACATGACTCCAAAGATCTACTGATCTCTCTCTCTCCCTCCCTCTCTCTCTCTCTCTCTCTCTCTCTCTCTCTCTCTCTCTCTCTCTCACACACACACACACACACACACACACACTCATCAAATCTGCTGTTCTCCAAGTTCTTATCTCTATCAGTGACAGTGTCCTTCACACAATTGTTGAATCCAGTGATCTTAAAGTCACCCTTGATTACTCTCCTTCCATCATACTCCACATTTAAATCACCAGCAAGTCTTGCAACATTATCTCCAAATATATTGCAAGTTTGACTTCTTCTCACCTGATTTATCATAAAAAAAAAAAAATCTAAGTCCAGGCCACCGACATCTCTTAAATGGTCTACTGTAAGGTCCTTCTAACTGGTCTCCCCGCCTCCTCCCTTGACCCCACACAATTTACTCTTCACACCACAGCTAGAGTGGTCTTTTATATATTTTTATTTTTAATAGACTTTACTTTTAGAGATGTCTTATGTTCACAACAAAATTGAACAGAAAGTAAGAGTTCCCATATACCCCTCCCCACACACACTCAGCCTCCCCCATTATCAGCATCCAGCACCACAGTGGTACATTTGTTACAACTGATGAACCTGCATTGACACATAATTGTCACCCAAAGTCTATAGTTTACATCAGGGTTTGCTCTTGATGCTGTACATCCTATGGTTTTGGACAAATGCATAATGACATATATCCACCACTATAGTATCATACAGAATAGTTTTACTGCCCTAAAAATCCTCTCTGTTCCACATATTCATCTATTCTTCCCCAGCCCCTAATCTTTTCATTGTCTCCATGATTTTGTCTTTCCCAGAAAGTCACATAGTTGGAATCATACAGCATGTAGTCTTTTCAGATTGGCTTCTTTCACTTCATCATATGCACTTAAGTTTCATCTTTGTCTTTTCATGGCTTTATAGCTCATATGTTTTATCGCTGAATAATAATTCATTGTCTGGATATACCACAGTTTGCTTATCCATTCATCTACTGAAGAACATTTTGGTTGCTTCCCAGTTTTGGCAATTATGAATAAGGCTGCTATAAACATCTGTGTGCAGGTTTTTGTGTGAACATAAGTTTTTAACTCAGTTGGAGTGCAGTTGCTGGATCATAGGCAGAAATATGTTTAGTCTTGTAAGAAACTGTCAAAGTGTCTTCCAAAGCAGCTGTACCATTCTGCACTTCCACCAGCAATGAGTGAGCATTCCTGATGCTCCACATTCTCACCAGCATCTGGTGTTGTCGGTGTTCTGGATTTTGGCCATTCTAATAGGTGTGCAGTTGGATTTCATTGTTGTTTTATGGGGTGGTCTTTTTAAATCTCAAATATGGTTGCATTGCTCCCCTTTTTAAAGATTTCCAATGATCTCCCATTACAACAAAAGTAAATTCCAAACATCTTACTATGAACCACAAAGCCCAGCATGATTTGGCCTCGACTTGGTCATGTCTGTTCTGATTGGTCAACATCTAACCCTGCTGGTTATTGAATATTCTGAATATTATCCACTTTTCCAACCTCCTCCTGTACCATTTTCCCAATGGCTACCTTGCTCCAGCCAATTTGACTCTCTCATTATTCAAGCATGCCAGACTTGTTTCTGTCTTAAGGCTTTGCACTTGCCATTCCCTTTTCTCACGATATTATTCTACCAGGTTTGCCCTTAACTGCTTCATTCTCATGATTCAGGTCTTGGCTTAAATACTAACCCCTAAGAGAGAACTTTCCTAGTACCAGGCACTGATGAATGAATGGGTGGATGGATGGATGAACAGATGGATAGGTGGATGAATGGGTGGATGGATGGATAGATGGAATGTGGATACTAAAAGGAGTAAAAGAAAACTTGGTTGCTGTATAGTAGAAAGCCAATGTACCAATGCAATAAGCATAAATAGGAAGAGGAAACAGGTGTCAGTGGGAGCAGCTGTTCTATGCCCTTATCAGAAAGAGAGGGTGAAAGCAGAGGGACTGCTGGAAGGAATAGTGCAAACCTAAGTGAGCTGGCAACATCCAGCAAAATTAACACAAGATTTTGGAGAGGTGCTGGAGGGTCAGAAGCCTAAGATCATGTTTATAATAGCACATAAAGCATCATACCCTAATTACACACCAGCATGTAGAATGAATGCCCAATGTATAAACTTTGGTCACTTCCTACAGCCTCCGAGTACAGGCAGTCTGCCTGGGTAAGAAGGATGCAGGGTCTGGGCCTGCTGCCTCACGGCTCTAGCAATCACTATAGCCTGCATCTATAGCTATATTCAGTTGGTTCAAAAATCCAGGCAGAAAATATAACTCAGCATCACATAATACCAGGAGCATCACAGATCTGCTGTGGTCTGGAGAGATTCCAAACTTGTACCGTTTTATTTTTTACATGTATGCAGTTCCTTTTTTGATGTTATGAAACTCAAAGCTTCCTATTTTAACATTTATGACCAAAGATAATTGGCAACTTTACATCTCCTCTGTAATGACTTTTTTCTTAAACCATGTCTGATTCAGACATTGTTTAGGTCATGGTGTCTAAAACTGTGGGTCGTGAACCATTAATTTGTTGTGAAATCAATTTAGATGGTTCACAACCAGCATATTTTTAGCAAAATAGAACAGAGTAGATGAAAAAAAGGAAATATCGAAGTGTATTACACGTAGTTAGGATAAGTATTATTTCAGAAAACATGCTTTGGTTGTATATATAATGTAAATATATTCATATATGTGTGTATAATGAGACATAATGTAAAATGTAGGTTCACATCCAAAAAAACAGAAGCTATTGCTCCAGGTTTCTCTTGGCTTTAAAACAAGCTATATAAATGTTATGAATAATTTATAAAATACATTCTAAAATAACTTCAATATTTATGTCAAATTCACTCATGTCAATATAGCACTGCCAAAGATAATAACCATCAAAAATAGTACACAACAGGTGTGGCAAACTGGAACATTCTATTTTAAGGCTGAGATCCTGACATTCCACTAGACCAGGAGAACTAGGCTCTATTTTCTTTGTTACTGTCTGGTACAATGGCTTTAGGAAATTCCCCCTCTCTTTTCTGACCTCAGATTTCTTATCTATAAAATGAGAGATTTATGTTCATTTGCTTCTGAGAAGTCCTCCATGTAAATTGTGCTGAGTCTTCAAGAAGCTACATGAAATAATTAGGAACTTCAAAATCAAATCCGCCTGACTTCAAATCCCACCTCTGTCACTTACCAGTGAGTAGCACTGCTGGTTTCCTTGATCAGAAATTGGGAATTATGATGTGTTCCCCTCAGAGCAATGGTCAGGATTAGAGATATTCTCATGAAGCTCCTGGCATAGGACAGGAACTCCACAAAAGATGGCTTTTATCAGGTCCTGCTCTGACACTCTGTGTCTTTACAACATCTGTGTCCCTGTACCCACTGCCCAGCACTGCTATTTTTGATGTCCTTCTAGCCTCACCCTGAAAAGTCCATTTCCCTTTCCCTGGTTGGCATTTCTCACAAATGCCCATCAGGAGGATTTCCAGTTGCCATGAATATGGTATCTTCCCCATCTCAGATCACATACTCCTGGATTGCAGGCCTTGACAGCTTACAGCTCAGCCCTCCTTTCTTTCCCCATCCCATTACCTATTTTCTTCTCATGCCAATCCTATTTCATAGGTTCTCTAACCCTGCAGGTGCTGGGTCAAAGACTGAACTCTAGGTCAGCCCTAAATCCATCAGAGAAAGTCCCCCCTCGCCCCATCAGCTAAATGCCACCTCAGTGACTTCCCTTATGCATCAGAATGAAGAATAGCATGTGCCCTACGTGTCCCCTAAAAATTGATATAAATGGGGCCAAGCCCGTGGCGCACTCGGGAGAGTGCGGCGCTGGGAGCATAGCAACGCTTCCGCCGCGGGTTCGGATCCTATATAGGACTGGCCGGTGCGCTCACAGCGCTCACTGGCTGAGCGCGGTGCAGCTAGTCTCAAAAAGGACCAAAAAAAAAAAAAATTGATATAAATGTTAGGAACAGAAGTATCAAATGCACATGAAGTCAACTACATAAATTGTGAAATACAGCCCAGGGCTTTATGTTTTGTCTGCGACGGTATAAAAATCACAAAATATTCATCAAAATAGAAAAGAAAAATGCTAAACAATTTTTTCAGGCCAGTTAATGGTGAAGGACATGGTCGTCACATGTGCATAATCAGGCCCACACAAACATTGTAACCTTCTCTGTTTTGTATTTCTCTCACAACCACATCCCTGACCCCACTGGCCTATGACATTCATCTCAAGGCGAGAACGCCATAAGATGAGAAGGGGCCTGGTAAACTTGGATCCTGCTGTCCCTAGGCTGACCCTGGCTCCGGGGCCACCCTAGTCTTCTCCAGGTTACCTAAGTTCTCCCAAAGCCCTCTAAGCCAGCTCCTCCCAGTGCAGTGGCTGACAAGACCAAAGCTCTCATGGGAACAAAGCCACACTGTCATTCAGAGCTTGGGCTCCCCGCCTCTGCACCAACTCCTCAGCTGCATGACATGCTCAACTGACCTGATTCCACCTAGAGCCAGGGCCGGCTGGCTTTCCAAAGGCTCACTGTGGTCTTCTGTCCTGCAGCATATAAGAACCTGCAGCCAGAACTTGGGGAAAGGGCAGATCCCATTAATCCAATCTCTTACCCAGCAGAGAGTCCTGGACTTGCTTCTGTGTGCCATGGCCCCCACACACTCCTCTCCCTAGGGCCATAACTTCTCCTGGCTCCAACCCCATGACGGCACTGTGTTCTCCTTAAAGAGCAAGAGACCCAGACTTCAGGGAAGTCCACCGCTGGGCATGGCACGGGTCCTTGTCTGTCCTACAGGGGCATCAGGAGAAGGAGAGAGGAAAACAGGAGGTAGAGGAGAAAGCAGTGGGGATAAAGCTGCAAAGAGAAGAATGGCCAGAAAAGAATGTTTGGCTCCTCAGGTCATTACTCACTTGTAGAAAAGTACCTCAAATAGCAAGATGATTTGAAGATGCACGTGAGTAAAAGAAGGGGGAGACTTCCTCCAGCCTCAGCTTTTGGAGGTGCTGATGGAGCAGACAGAGAATCCTGACCTGGGTTTTTTCCAGCTGAGCAGAGCAACCTGCCTTCTCCAGGAATTGGACCAACCAGTCAGGCAGGCACCATTTGCCCAAAGTGCCTCCCTCACCCCACCCCCAGCCCACCTCATCTGGCCTGCCCATCTCTGGGCTGAAATTCCATCTCACTGAAGCTATGTTGGAAGGTGAAGCAGATGGCTTTGTTGCATTATCTGTGGCCCCTCAGTGAGGGCCCAGGGAGGTCACAGCCCAGGGCACTGCTGCTAGGAGAACAAATCCACAAGCCGCAGGTGGGAGCAGTGTCCAGACATGGGGCCTGAGCTGAGAGATGGGGAGTAGTGGGGAGGGGTGGACTGCTGAAGGCAGCACTGGATACTGAGCACAAACTAGTTCTCCCTGGAAATCGTGACTTTCTGCAGGGCTGAATCAGAGACCCTTCTCCAGTGGGGATAACAAGGAGGGAGAGACCTAGGACCAAGCAAAGAGATAAAGGAAGTATCTGCAGCTGCTATGCTCTAGGCAAGACACAAAGTCTCAGGAGGAAGCTCAGAGTCAAAGGGGTGTGACCAGCGCTCAGGTCACCTGCACACGTCCCAGCCAAGTGGTCAGCCAGCCTCTGAAGGCCCAGCTCCCCAGCCATGTTGGACAGCTCTAAATGAAGAAGTCAGTCCTTACAGTGAGCTGAAGTTGGCTGCACAGAAATGTCCACTGACTGATCTTACCCACTGGAACCACACAGAGGAGTCCACTAGTTCTACCCACTGGAGCCACACAGAGGAGGTCACAAGGGGGCCTCTTGGCGACTAAATACATTCTTTCTGCCACCCCAGGTTTCCCATGCTGCATCTACCTGAAATCCTTACCTGTCCTTGTCTGCCAGGGTTTCAGGAGAGTTCACGATCCTACTGGCCTTTTCTGAAGAGTCCTAGATGGGCACAGTCCCTACCACTGGCCCCCATCCTCTTCCAGGTGCAAGGCTCGCAACCAGCCCCTCCTCTTCCCACCAAAACGAAGTGCTTGGTCCACTAAATTTGGCTGGGGAGAGGAGTGGGTGAGCATTCTAGTGATTTATTTTCCCAAAAAGAAAATTAATACTTGGGATTTATTAAATAAATGCACACTTACTCTCAAACACACCACCATTGCAAAGGGTTAGAAGAGATCAAACAAGTTAGCTTCACTGCCTGTCATTAGAAAGGGCACAGCAGGAGGGAGGGAAAAAAAATAATAACGTTCAAACAAATGTGTGTAAAAGCCAAACAAATGTTTTGGGCTGTTTCATTCTCACTCACACCCAAGCACTCTGGCTGATGGATGGAGGTTACAGGAACTCCCCCGGCTGGGGTCAGCCACTGCCGCCAAAGCCGTCTCCTTACAGTGAAAAAGATAAATGACCCTCTGTCCCTACCCACAGACGACCTCACCCAGGTACCACCAAGGCAGGCAGGAGGTGCAGGCTGTGCATCCAGGAACACACCACAGCAAGGAATCTTCCTCTGTGTTCGCGTCCCTGGGGTATGTGGCTGAGGGCGAAGGAGCCATATCTGTGTTCTGGTGGCCTAGGCTAGTGGATGCACAACGTGGTAGAAAAGGAGGGCAGGAGCTGCTGATGGGTCTGAACATTGCTCACTTCCCTGATGCAGATTCTGGAGGAAGCTGGCAGCTGCCAGCCTGCTAGTCTGCAGGACCTAGTGGGATAGACAGGTCCCCAGTAAGCATAATTCCAATCAAAACAATGGGACTTGACGTTCACTCCACCTGGGCACTGTATTAAGACTGCTCCTCTACTCACCTGAAAGGGACCCACAATTGCAAGTACACAAGAGCAGCTGCTGGAAACTACCTGGAACAGAACTACCACTTCCCAGGCCCTTCCCTGGGTGGGGGTGACCACCTGATTCTTACGTGAGGAATCCATGAGGCAGACAGCTGAAGCAACGCTTTCTCTGCAAACGCAGAGATAAGAAGTGGGAAACAGAGCTGATGGCTGACCTGAGAACAGCCTGATTCCCAGGCCCATGTCTGGGAATTTTCTCTTTCCAAATGTCAAGGAAATAAAAATAGGTAGGCAGGAAAGCCAAACTATGTTTGCAAAAACCAAGTCTGGTTTTGAAACGCCTGCTCCCATCATTTCAAGGCTAAGAATAATGGAAGAAGTCGGGAATTCTGGCATGGTCCCAGGGTGTGAGTGCACTTGGATCTGAACGCATATGGACGTCCCTGCCCACACCAAACCCTCTGGAGCTAGTCAAAAGTGTCAGAGCCTTTAGAGAAATGAATGAGCAGCTGATTAAGAAACATGGCTGCTGACAAGCAGGAATTGCTCCACAAAACATTTCAAGGTGTCAGGGATGGAAGCACACCTCATGGCACTCAGTGGAGAGGGCAGAGCCACCCACACGCAGCTAAACTCCAACAGCCACCCAGGCACAGGGCAGGCAGCTCCCATCCAGCTGGGCCTCAGCACAGAATCACTGGGCAATTCAACAAAGAGCAAGCTAAAACAAATTGTATTCAGCTTACAGTTTCAACTAACTAACTTAGACATCTGTGCTTTCCTCTGACACCCTGTTATGGGCTGAATTGTGTCCCCCAAAATTCATATTTTCTTCCAACCTCCCAGTACCTCAGAATGGGTCTATAGTTGGAGACAGAGGTAATTAAATTAAAATGTGGTCATGTGGTGGGCGCTAATCCAATATGACTGGTGTCCTTATTAAGAAGAGAAAATTAAGACACACAAGCAGAGGAACAACCAGGTGAGTACACAGGCAGAAGAAGATCATGTACAAGCCAAGGAGAGAGACCCTAAAAGAAACCAACCAGCCATGACTTTGATCTCGGACTTCTAGACTCCAGAATCACAAGACAATAAATTTCTGTTGTTTAAGCCACCCAGCCTGTGGTACTTTTTCATGGCAGCCCTAGCAGACTTGTGTTGTGTGTTCAATAAAAAAGGACTGATGCTTCCATTTGTAATAAGACAGCAGAGGGAATGTGAGAGCTGTCTTCACAGACCTGAAGCACAACCTCACAGAAGGGAAGGCCAGCTCGTTCCCTGGAGCTCAAGAACCTGAGTGAGATGCCAGGCATTAGGATAAGCTCTTTACTCTCATTATTTCCTGTCATCCCTACAGCAACTCTGGGAAATAGCCACCATAATCCCTAGTTTGTATAAGAGGAAAATGAGACTCAGAGGTGGTAGGCATCTTGACAAGGATGAACGTCTAATAAATGGCAGAAGTGAGATTAAAATCCAGGTCTGTCTGACTCCAAAGTTTTGTTTCTCCCTCCAACTAGAACCGATGGTATAAGTTCAAGGAAGCAAGTCTGCCCTTTAATAGTCAAGGTTTCTAAATCAAAAATGGATGTTATGCATGGCAGAAAGCTCCATAACTAGGGGAAGCCAGGCAGGGGCTAGAAAATAGGGAATTTGGTGGGCTAAGATTTGCAATCACATATCTGCTCCAGCACAATGTGATTAGGACACACTCTGTCCTGCCCCCACCACATATGCACACCTGGGAGGGGATGATACAAATTGCTGAGGGGTGTGATTTGAAAGTGTACCCCCAAGTGATTCTAGTACAGATTCCAGGAGGCGTCCCTGTTGAGAATCCTCATAGAAGGGAGTTGGGTTGGGAGGCCCCCAAAGATCTCTCCAGCACTTGAACATCTATGGAGCCTCGACAGAACATACAGTGCTCCAGCATGATGCCTCCAGAACATTCCCCAGAGCCGAGCTCAGGGTATCCCCACTGGATCTTCAATGAGCTCAACCTCTTTTTGCACAAACACAGTGATCTGGCTAAAGAGAGCTGCAGAGAGTCCCCAGGAATGGCCTTGACAGGTCAAGACCAAGCCCCTCGGGCTGGACTAAAAGTTTGCTATGTTTACTCTCACTTGCTCAGATCCAGGCAGGAAAGTGGAAAGAGGCTGGACTGGCAGGTGAGCAACTTTACCCCCTCCTCCCATCTGTCCCAGCTGACATGTGACAAGCAGTTGTGTCATTATGACCCTGCCAAGGAGCCAGGCTGATGGCTCAGGGTCCTGCAGCTCTCCGATACTGGCTGGAGTCACTCAGACCCCCACATGTGCCCAGCCCTGTCCTGAGGCAAAGGCAGGCAGGAAGAAAGGGCTTCTGGACAGCACCGTGCAGGCCCAGTCCTCAGTGAGCTGGGTCACTCGTCCTCTTCTGTCCTGGGCCCCAGTGCTGTTAACTGCACTTAGCCCTTACCCCCAAACCCCTTTGTTATTTCTAGTTTCCTCCAAGTGTGGGCCCTTCATCCCCTCCAGTCCTCTGTAAAGCTTTCTCCAGGGGAAAGAGACCCGGGTCTGGACAGCATCCCTTAGTCAGAGGAAATTCACTAGAGGTCTCAGCCGTGACTGTGCAGGGAAGCATTTTGTGTCCCTGCCAAGGCTGGTTAGAGGTTATTCTGCTGTGTATGGCATTGTTTAAAACCATCTGTTAACTTGCCTTCAGCCCTTCTAGAATAGGGTAGGAACTGTGTCTGTCTTCACCATTATTTCCCAGTGCCTGGCATGGGATAGAAACTCAAACCATATTTGTTGAGTACGTGGATGAAGGCAGAAAAGAAAATTTTAAGGAACACTAAAGGTCTCTCCATCCAAGCCAAAATCATATCCTCATTAAGTTCCACCCTGGGGCACTCATTCCAGAGGCCTCTGGAAGAGCTCCAGGAGATCCCGATGTCTGTGAGGAGCTGGGAGGGATTTATCCACAGATCCAAATGATGCTCTGGCACGTTAGTGCAGAAGGTTGAAATGACCCTGATTCGGGTCTCACCCTTCCCCAGCAGGCCCGGAGAGCTTCAGTCCTCTCACTCCCCCTTCTTCCTCCAATTAAACCCTCCAGGATGCAGCTCTCGCAGGTTCTCCAAACCTCGCGTATGACCATGTCACAACCCCACTCAAAAGCCGTGATGTCTTCCAGTCCCAATGGTTTTACTGGGCTTTCAAGACTCTTCTTCATCTCTCCCAAACCTGTTTCTCCAGCCTTTCCCCTACTCCTCCCCCTTTTCAAATCCCCTGTTCTCCTGAATGAAAACTACCTGGACTTTGTTGCAGCCATTGAGTTTCTGCCCATTCTACAAGGTTCAGCAGCAACCTCTCTTCACCCCCCCCCTCATCCTGGAAGCTTTGCCAACACCTAACACCTTCCCTCCTCCACCGCCCCCACTCTGCAGGGGATGTAATTCCTTTTGGCAGTGACTGAGCTGTGCTTTTCTCACTCACACAGCCAGTCATTGGTCATTATGCCCGTGAGGACATCTGCTCACGTTCCCATTGAAACTACAGATAACTAGAGGGCAAAGTCTAACTCCTGTCCTGCTGGACACCTCGGCCACAGTGTCTACAGAACATGATGCCCAGCACCCAGAAGGTGCACCAGAGTGAGGCTTTGATGCCGGGATTATCAGAGGCCCTAGGATATCCTTCATTAGTGAGCAAGGCCCTCCGTTTATACCCTCTTGGATAGAAACATCCCCCCACCCTTTCGCACCCCTACATCCACCAGAATAATTCTGCTATGCTGTGGTCATCTTGGCTGAGGAAGTCCCTGGAGAGTATATTACTACCACAGAAGCCCCACTGCATCCCCAGGACCAGTGACAGCCTTGGATACCCAGCACAAAGACTGGCTACATAATTTGGGGTCCCCCATGCAAAATGAGAATTCCAGCCCATTATTCAAAAAGCAGGAAAAAAAATGCTGTTAAAAGTACTAAAATATAAAGCTTTTTATTTTCTTCTGCAGTCTCTCTCAATCTGTTATGGTATTTGTTTGTTTGTTTTAATAAAATATATGTTTCAGAAGAGTTTTAGAGTTATAGAAAAAACTGCGGAGATAATACAGAGTTCCCGTATACCCCTCACCCAGTTTCCCCTGTTGTTAACATCTGGTTTTTCTCTGTTGGTTCACAGGCTGGGGGTGTGAACGTGCACCCTGTGGGTCAGTTGTCTCAGGAGGTGGCTCACTGGGGATGGAGTTGTTGGATTGATTCTCAGGCTGGAGACATTGGCATATGGTGTGTCAGGGTCTCCAGGACTGGTTTGCCAGTGGCAGGGTCACTGTTCTGCTTCTCTGACCAGGGGTGGGCCTACCAAGTGCATGTCAGCCAGACTGTTTCTCACTTGGATGCATGTGCATGTGATGGCTCAAAGACTCAATGGTGGATCTTCCAGGGGCATGACAGCTGAGCTGTTTCTCTGAGCCAGGGGCATGGGTGCACTTTGGCTAGGCTAGCTGAATGCGTGTCTGCCAGTGGCACTTCTGCTGTGCCAGTTTGGGGGCCTAATGCAAGATCATGCTTTCCTCTGTGGTTCAAGTTCTTGACTACCAAGGGCAGAGAGACTGAGAAGTTTCTCAGAAAGTGAGTAAGGCAACTAGGCAAGGCTGCAGTGAGGGGGCCCATTTAGCCAATTCCTGGGTGGTGGGTGGAGCCACTAGGCAGGCCTGCAGTAAAGTGACCCTTCCAGCTCTTTCTGGGCAGTGGGCAGGACCACTAGGCAAGCCTGCAGTGATGTGACCCATCTGGCTGCTCCTGGGCTGTTGGCAAGTCCAGTAGGCAAGACTGATGAGGATGGAACAACCTGGCTGCTTATCCAGGAGTTGTGGATATACTTTATTTCCACTGGCCTAAGGGCATGTTAGTTACGGTTGAGACCCGTGAGCTGTTTTTTGGGCTGGGGACTCAGGTACATAAAACTCACTCAGCTGGCAGGGCCGGGGGTAGGGGGAGGAAAGGGGGGTGGTCCACCTGAAGGGGGTCTGTCAGTCTTATCTCTGGCTGGGGATGTGGGGGTGCATCAGTTCAGCAGGACTAAGGATAGCTTCCCAGACTGAAGAACTAGAGTCACAGCCACTATAAGCCCAGGCTTCAAGCCACTGAGATCAGGACATTATAGCCTCTCATGTGAGTGTGCTGGGATGTGGGCAGGGCTTTAAGGCTGGGGAATTACCATGGCTACTGGCCCCAGGGCAGGGCATACACCTGCAATGGCTCTGGTTTCAGGATGGTGTTATCCTGCGTTGGCTTGGGTCACAAGGGTGGGGGTTGGGAAGTGTACAGTTTGTCCTAGTGTTCTAGAGTGATGCAGTGTATATTTTCTAGGGCAGTCCCCACTCTTGGCTTCAGGCTTATCCTGCCAAAGGATCTGCAGGCCTCTGTGATGAGGATAGGGGTTGGTGTGGATCCTCTGCCTAACTTTTCACCACAAGGGAAAATTCTTCCTGGGCAGTGTCAGAGACATGGTGGCTGAGGTTGTGTGCCTTTCCTCTCTATGCCACCATCCTGCACTTTCATGATCCACAGGGATCTCACCAGTCTCCTGCTGCACTCCTACACTCTTCCACCAATGCTCCTGACAATATCTAGCTGTCTGTAGTTGTTCTGGTCCTTTTCTGTGGGAGGAATGTGCCCTGGGCACCTCTAGTCTGCCATCTTCTGATATATTACTTTTAACTAAAGTTCAAACTTTCTTAAGGTTTTCTTAGTTTTTACCTAAAGACTTTTCTGTTCCAGGAACACATCCAGGATACATTACATTGACTCATAATGTCACATTAGGCTCCTCTTGCTGTGACGGTGTCTCAGACTTCTCTTGGTATTGATGACCTTGACAGTTTTGAGGAATACTGGTGAGGAATTTGCTAAAATGTCTCTCTATTTAGATTTGTTGGATATTTTTCTCAGGATTAGACTAGGGCTATGAATTACTGGAAGGAAGACCATGGAGATATTGTGCCATTTTCATCACATCATATCAAAGGTGTGTACTATCAATATGACTTACCACCGATGATGACAACCTTGATCACCTGGCTGAGGTCATTCTTCTCAGGTATTTCCACTGTGAAGTTATTCTATTTTCCCCCTGTCCATACTTTACACTTTGAAGGAAATTCACTGTGCACAGCCCACACATGAGGGATATGTAGTTATGTTCCACTTCCCTAAGGGCAGAGTGTCTACATAAATTATTTGCAATTCCTCTGCACAGGAGAGTTGTCTAATTCTCCCCCATTTATTTTTATAGTCAATCACTTAATTATATCAATATGGTCTCACAGATATTTATTTTATACTTTGGGTTATAATCCATTACTACTTCATTTATCTTCTTGCTCTATTTAACATCATGCTCCCTCAAGCACAGGAATACTTGCAAGGCAAGTGCAGACCTTCACAGATACCCAGAGGCCCTAACTCACAACTCAGTATGCATGCAGCTCACCAGCTGCTGGAGACCCCTCCAACCAGCTGCTGGACCCTCCTATCATGCCCCAGTGAGGAGCAAGGAGGTCAAGCCAGACATCTTCCTTTCCCATGAATTCACCACCCCAACCTGAAGGAAACTGGCACACTCCCAGGGGTACTGCGACCTCCACATCAGGACATACCAAGATTAGGGGTAGGCAAGAAGCTTTCCTGAGCCAGGAGTCCAAGCACATGCTATGTTGCCCTATTAGACTTGACTTACAAGACACAAATGCAAAGATAAAATTATTAAGAATTTCAACCCAGTGAGTGAAGATTATAACTCCCAAGCACAGTGCCCTTCTGTGCATAGAGCCCTGCATGACCATGCTGGTTCCACGCTGATGAAGCCAGCCCTGCCTGGTACTCATGTGCTCTAGAGAGGTCTTTCTTATCTGTTTGCACATTGACCGTTCAAAGCCCAACCAGCTTCAGCCAGCTGCGGGCCACGTTCGAGTCTGCTTCTACATCAGTGTTACCAGACAGTCCCCTTGACCTCTAAAAGTAATTTTATTTGGACATATCTGTTTACAAACACTCACAAGAGAGAACATATTTAGATGGAACTCAAAGAAATTTTTGTAAACTGAAAAAGATATCAGTCTTAACATGCTTGGTTATGAGTTTTCTAATAGGAGCCAGTAAGGTGGGTGGCTGGAATCCCTGGGATTCTGTTCGGGAAAACTGCTTCAATACACGATTAATGGGAGAACTCACCAGCAGATTTTACAAGAAACCCTTTGTTTTGGTGGTCTAAAAGATACTCTGCTGCCTGATGGCTCCCTCTCCTTCTGAACAGATTGAGAGACGGTGCACTCAGATAGGACATAGAGTACTGACACTCAGACAAAGGGATTAAAACCCTGGCTCTCCTAGCTGTGTGGCCTCCATAAGTCATTTTGTCTCTGAGCCTCGGTTAGTTCCTCCCATGTAAAACAGGTATCCCAATGATCTCCCTCACAGAGTTGCTGTGAGCACTCACTGGGAATGACGTCTATGAAGGCTTAGCACTGCACCCCACACATGGGAAGTGTTCAGAAAGTGGTGGCTGCATTATTGCCGTGTGCTTGACTCTCTGAGACTTGTTCCTGAATTCCAAGGAAACCAGAGAGAAAAGTGGCTCTTTAAGGCATAGAGGTCAACTTGAGCAAGTGATGGATCCCTTGTGCCAGAAAAGATTTCCAGGCCAAAATTGCTTTTGCAACATCTATATTCAACAAAGGTTATTTCCAAATATCCACCTCATAAACGAACTGTCCAAGGACACCAAATTGAAGTCACTTAGGTCTATAGCTTTTTCTGCCCTCAGGCCAAGGCTGGGTAGATGGATGCTGACCTCCCAGCGGCTCACAGATCACCACCAGGGCAGCATCGGGGCTCAGTGATCCTGGGCTTCGAAAGTAGTCACACAGCACACCTGTGACCCTACAAACAAGAGAGCATCTCTTGGCCTCACTCCCCTCCCCCGCTGCTTCCTTTTAGCCCCCTGAGGCATACTGGATTTTTCTGACAATGCTGTAAATAACACTGTTAGCCAAACTATTCCACTACCTTTGCTCTTCCGCTTCAACAATGCAACCACCTGTTTAATGCCCACTTAGACTTCTCTGATCATCTCTACTCACAGGGCAGCCTCCTTCCAACCCAAATTATTGTTCTCAAAATGTATTTAAGGGTTCAAGTAGCCATGGCCTGAGCTCATCTCAAGGATGTGTACAGTTAAAATTCCCCTGAAATCTCCATATCAACATTTCTCCTATTTATTGTTAAGTAAAAAATCATCCCAAACTTTGTGGCATAAAATAACAACTATCATCATCACCATCATCGTCATCATCATCATCTCTTATGTTTTGAGGGTTGACTGGGC
The DNA here is from genome assembly GCF_000696425.1 of Galeopterus variegatus. NCBI lineage: Eukaryota > Metazoa > Chordata > Mammalia > Dermoptera > Cynocephalidae > Galeopterus > Galeopterus variegatus. The sequence goes on from NW_007726163.1 coordinate 173,005, forward strand.
TCGGCTAAGTGGTTTTCTCTGTAGTCAGACAGAGCTGGAGACTAAGGGCTTCCTCACCCATACATCTGGCGATTGATACTGTAGCCCAAACACCTACATGTGGCCTCTCCACATAGCCTGTACTTCCCCATAGCAAGTGTTCTAAAGAGGGAAAGCCAGTTCAAAGCTGCACCAACCTTTATGATCTAGCCTTAGACGTTCATAGCATCACTTCACTGCACTCTATGTGTTGAAGCAGTTGCAAAGGTCCATCCGAGTCCAAGGTGAGTGGACAGAGATTCCTCCTCTTAAAAGTGGACTGTCAAGGTCACATTGCAAAAAGAACACATGAGAGTGGCATCTGTCAAAAATACACTCTGACACAACCACTACACTTGTGCCACAGCAATTCCCCTCCCTTCAACCTCCCCTCTCCCTAGACCCCCAGGTCTCAACCCATATGGCACCAACTTGGCATCCAGAATCTTTTCACCTAAATCAGGTCCAGATGCCACTGAGGCCCCACAGGTGAGGCTCCTTTTCCACAGTGCTCAGTATAAAGACCTGCAAATGAGAGTGGCATACCCAGCCTACAATGGTGGGACAGACACATGATGACTGCTATATATTCCTGCTTAAAAGGGGGGAAAGAGGAGAAGGCAACCCAATGGTAATGGTATCATAGCAGTTTCCTGCATGTGCAATTGATGTGAAAGGTGAAAATTTGCATTTATTCTTATAAATGTCCACCTTCTCATTCTAACCCAAAGTCAGCAACCCTTGGCCCTGGGGAATGGTAAACAGAAAGAAAAATGAGCCCACAGTGAAGGGGAAATGGAGTACTACCGTGGGTGCTCTGCTTCACATGGTCATGGGGCTCCATCGGTTGGGGGGTCCTTACCACCACACCCTCCCTGACCCAGCCAACTGGCAGTGGGATTGGTCTGGTGATGGCAAAGGACCCACACAGCACCAGACTTGTGTCTCTTCTACATAAGCTGGGACATGGAAGTCTCTCTGGATCCCACGTTGATGCCAAGTGGGCAACACACAAGCCTGAGGCTGTCAGCAGCCACTTCTCCGGCCAGAGGACAGAGCTCTCTGCAGAACAAAGCCAGCCGGCAGGATAGCAGAGCCAAGGCCCTGAGGGAACAGAGCCCTGTGATGTCACTTGAACCAGGCCTCCACCCCAGGACTTTAATCCAACAATAAATCCCCTACTTTGCTTAAGATATTTTAGGCTGGATTTTTATCGCTTGCATCTGAAAGTATCCTACTACACTCCCGTTTTTCTCCCTAAGCTCTCTGCTTTCAACTGAGATCTGGCCTCCCATGGACCCTCTCCACCCTTCTAGAAGAAGGAAGAGCCCTGAACACATAAGCCCATCATCTTGTCCTGGGTGGAGCATTCTCATGTGGAGAGGGAAGGCTCCTCTCTTCTTCCCGAGTCTTCCAGTCCCTCCAAGCTCTGGAGACAGAAAGTAGACATAGCTCACACAGCAACTATCTGCTCAGACTTGAGCCTGTGCCCCCCTAACCCCCACCCAAGTTGATCACCACAGTGAACAATCCTCAGGTGTGAACACACAACACACAGGGAAGTGCCAGACGATCACACAAGATAGCTGCACACTGGGTACAGACCACCCTGGACTCTGCCCCGGCCAGGACCTGCCACTCTCCCAGTGCCCTGCCTGTCAGCTCCTCTCTTATATGACTTGGAAGCTTCTGGCATCAATATATGAGCAGAAAATAGCTCTTTAATCATTGCAGAGCCTCTCCCAATTGCAAAGATTAGATCAACCTCGGCCTGGAGGGACTTCTCTTCCAAAACAACTGGGATTGCCCTTGAGAGCAATTAGCAATGCTGAGCACCAGCTCACACTCTCAGCTTGATCAGATTACATGTATTCTAGGCCTGTGTAGAACCCAGGGCCTCAGAGTACAGGGGTCTGAGAAAAAAGGACTTCAGTACAACAGGGTGAGGGGAAGAAAAATGTTCAAGACGGGGATGCAACAGAAAAGGCTGCCATTGACAGCGACCAATTGAGAGCCATGCTGTCTGATGCCCACCAAGCCTCATGGCCCTCCCATTCTGCACTTTGAACCCATAGCAACCCCATTCTGAGGCATGATCCAGGGGAGGAGGATGACACTTTCATCTTCTTCCAGTCCCTACACATACGTCACACAACAGCGCGGCTGGGATTTGCCACTGCCAGACCACCTTCCAGCATGGAGCCATAAGCCCATCCCTTTCCATTCTACCCAGGAGAGCCAGCACCCCACATTTCAGCTCATTAACCATCATTATTAACAAACCCCCTGAGGCTCAGCTCACAGCAGCCCCAGATGCCGAACATGATAGACATCACCATTTCAGCTGCTGACTTGAGCAGCCATGCTGCAGGTGTACCTCAGACTTGGGATTTATTCCAGCAAATTCTCCCTTCTGAGGTGTGGCCTTCAGAGCCTCTTCGACATCAGTCCCCTCATGGCAGGTCTCCAGCCTTTGAGAGTGAAATTGAACCTCATATATTTGAAAGCCTTCTTCCAGGCAGTGACCAGGGGACTCTCCAACACCCCTGTGAGGTAGGGCTGGCCACCACCAAGGAGTGAATAGAATAAAGGCCCTTGTCCTAAGGGAGCTTATATTTCAGTGGAGGGAGAAAGACATTAAAACATAAGCATAATAGGGGCCGGCCCGGTGGCACACTGGATAAGTGCGCCGCTTGGGAAGCGCGGCGGCACTCCCGCCCGAGGGTTCGGATCCCACATACAGACCGGTTCCCGCTCACTGGCTGAGCGAGGCGCGGGAGCAACGCCGAGGGTTGCAATCCCGTTGCCGGTCCCCGGTCAGGTACGGGGGGCAACACTGAGGGTTGCGATCCATTGCCGGACACGGAAAAAGACAAAAGACAAAAAAAAAAAAAAAACATAAGCATAATAAATACGTCGTATAACTGATGTCGTATGTGAGAAGGCAATGAGTACTATAGAAGAGAAAAAAGGGCAGGGTAAGGGGATCAGATGCACCAAGGGGAGGGCAGGTTTCAGAATTAAACAGGTGGTCAGGGTGCACCTCACTGAAAATTAGAGATTTGAGCAAACCCTAGAAGAAAGCAAGGGAGTGAGCCAAGTGGACATAGGGGTACAGTATTCCAGGCAAAGGAACAGCCAGAGCAGAGGCCCTGGGCTAGAGTTTACCTGGCACCTGTCGGGAGCAGCAAGGAGCCCACTGCAACAGGGACAGAATGAGTAGGGTGGGGGGGCAGTGTCAGTGGACGGGAGGCTGGAGAGGAACAAACTATTCCAACCGGAGGGAACAACTGCCACCTAAGGCCAGGGGGGCTGACAACCATGAAGAACTGAATTATAAAACTCACCACTAATCAGGGGTTCTCTCCTCTCCTTCAACCCAGGCCCAGAAACCTCAGATTACAGATCCAAGCTCCTGGGATCTCCCAATCAAAAACTGGCGCCCACGAGGCAAGGGCATGCCAGGCCCAGGATGTGGAGTTCTCGCTTTCCACACAGCCAGGGCCCAGCGGCCATCTGGCCGGGCTTCCCAGGGCCAATCAGACAGCAGGCAGCTGGCACTGTGGCTGCCAGGGTATCGGGGCTGCAGGAGGCATTTGAGGCGAAGCTCCCCAGCTGCTCAGGCGTAACTGAATCGGGCCTTCGCAAAGAGGGGAAAGAGCACAGTACCAAGCACCAGACATGCCAGGAGCTCCTTGGATCCCCTCTTCTTCCCATGCCTCACCCTCTCCCTGGGCTCAGCCTGTTGGAGCTAAATGGCTGTATTTATTGCCATCCAAGATCTTCACTTGGTGGGGCCCAGTCTAAGCCAGCAGTGCCAAGGGGCCACGCTCAATCTGCAGACACCACACTCGCTGCCATGTTTCAACACTCCCGCTGTCTCCCATTCTTACGCTTTGTCACCCACAGACATCTTCAGTGCCACAAGCAAGTCAGAGCCCTGACACAACCCTCAAAGGCAGTAGAAGTACCCAGATGAGTCCCTGGGACAAAGGCAAAGTTGCTGGTTTTCTCTGGACCTCAGTTCCCCTTCTTATAAAATGATAGGGCTGAAAAGTAATCATGTTAAGGGCTGATACAGCTATTTTAGTGCTCCTCCCTGAGAGGAGGGAAGGACTTTGAACCGCGAGGAAGAACTGAAGGGATTCAGAGGGCTAGGTCTGAATTAATGCAAAAAACAAGAGGGGAAGGCCCTTCCCAGGATTGCCCTCTGTCTTAGAATTCCAGCAAATGTAGAATGTGGGACTGAAATAAAGGTCTGAGACTGGGGCTGGAAATACTGACATGAGGGGCTTCCACACCAAAGAATGAGATAACATAGTGGAGCCAGAGACCAAGACACTGGAGCTCTAAGGGTGATCTCTCTGCGCTGGAGATCTGACACCTGCATTCACTGAGGTCAGCGTTGGCAGAAGGGGGACTTAGAACTCCAATGTCAGGAGCACCAAGAGCACAGCTGCAAGTAGAGAGGGTAAAACCAAGGAGCCATTCCAGGCGGAAGAGGGACAGCAGTGGCAGTGGAGAGACACTTGTCTGTGCCTCCAGCATCTCTGTCAACTGAAGCAGGAAAAACTCTGGAAAGGACTGACTTTGGCTGAGAAGAATTAGAGTCTGGTTTTGTACATTCTGAAGTTTAGACCAAAAATCAGGAAAGAGGCTGGGTTGGGGGGCGGGGGAGACATATTTGGGAGATATTTGCAAAGAAAGACGTAGAAAAATGATTGAAGTAGATGAAGGACAAAAAAATCTAGAGGGCATATTGGAGCATGTTGGACAATGTCTGCATTTAAGAGTTGAGAGAAGGCAGAGTAGCCAGGAAAGGGGGCAAAGCACGGACATCCAGAGAGGTAGGAAGAGGCAGAAAGATCCTGGTAGTCAGAGGATGGAGAGGAGAGGGAGGAAATTGATAGAAAAATGATCAATGTACAGGAAACAGGCACATTCAGGAGCCCCCGTGGACTGACCTCCATGAGCATGGATTTCCACGGTGCTGCGCCTTATACACAGAGGGCTGTGGGGAAGACCAGGGAAGGTGATGCATGTGTAGCAACATGTTACAGACTGCTGAGCTCTATGAACATGTGATGGGATATTTACTGGTCACCACTGTTCGGGGTAACCTTTCCCAGCGAATCCATTACCTCTAGTTGCCTGACTGGCTGCTCTCCCTAATCAGCCACTATGGCTTGCCGATGGGACCCCCTCAGGTCCACACAGGCAGTACACAGAGTTCTTGCACACTCCAGTATAGGCAGAGGTGGGAGATTCAAGTCCCATCAGCAGCCTCACTGAGTGATCCTGGGTTAGTCACCTCTCCTTTCTAAGCTCCAAATTTTTGATGTATCCAACAAGGATGTATCCAACGGGAAGTGGAACTAGAAATCTCTGAGCGATCGCTCAGCTCTGACTTTATTTTTATTTTATTTTATTTTATTTTTTTTTTGTGACCAGTAAGGGGATCACGACCCTTGGCATGGTGTCGCCCGTACCGCGCTCAGCCAGTGAGCGCACCAGCCAGCCCTAGATAGGATCCGAACTCGCGGCGGGAGTGCCGCTGCGCTCCCAGCACCGCACTCTCCCAAGTGAGCCACGGGGTCGGCCCAGCTCTGACATTTTAAAATGCAGGGATTCAATTAGCCCACCAGCTAGTCTGTACTTCTCATATAAATAAAACCTAAAACTATTTGCAATTAATTAACCCTGAAACAGTTACTATAGTATTAAGTAGATCAACATACACACAAAAAAATAACAAAAGAACTAATAACTGTCAAATGGTGTTTTGGATCTTAAATCCCTTTGACTCAGTTCTCAGCCTAGCTACACACACACTTTGGCCACATTAAAACCCTTTTACTGCCAAGGAAGGCTCCAGCTGAGCCAGCCAGCCATGTGCCCTCTCCCCGGCCAGCTCAGAGAACCCCTGCCCTGCAGTTGCCTCCTCCGGCAACATGGGCTCCAGCTGTCAGATGCCTTCGAAGGTCTGTGTACACATGTCCCCAGCCTGCCTGCATATTGTAGCCCACCGTGATGAAGAGTGTGTCACTGAAGCAAAACACATAAACCAGCACTTGGGTCTGTGCTCACCCTGACTTCATCACTGTCTCCAAGACAAATGCAAAGATCCAGGGAGAGAAATCCTAAGCTCTGACCTGCTCTAGTCCTGCTCATCAATACATCAATACCTTCAGTTGAAAGTCTAACCTGAGATGTTCCAGGGAAACTGATATCCAGGAAACCTCCCCTGACTTCTCCCATCTGTGTGTGCATCAATCTCTCTCTGTCTCTGTCTGTCTCTGTCTCTCTCTCTCCTCCTCTCTCTCGCTCTCTCTCTTACTTCAACAATGGCCAACGGGAGGTGGTCTTCTGGGCTGGGTGTGATTATGCTTCCTCTCCTAATGGCCTAAATGAGGTCAGATTAGCTTAAAGAACTGGTCATAAACTAGCCCATGCCCATTATAGTGGAACCAATGCCCCTCAAAAGCAGCGCCCATGCCCTTCCACCTCTCGCGGTCCAGCTCAGCTTTGCAGCTCAGAGAAGGAAGAACATGTCTGCTCTCAGGCAACTGTGACTGGGCCTCTTATTTCCACATCCAGCCTGATTTGGCTATGGTCTTCTAGGAAAAGCAAAATGCCAGGCCAAGGCCATCCAACCACCTCACACACCTTTCCCCTCCTCCCCTGTAGCTGGCAGCTATGTGGCCCTGATGGTGTTATAGTGAGCTTCACTGAGTCTTTGGCTGGGACAGGCAAGGCCTGGGGACAAGAAAGGATCCTTGAAAAGTCATCAATTCTACCAGGCAGCTCTGTCCATCCTAAGAGGTGTGCTCTTCACCAACTCTCCTGGAATGCCGGGGTCGTGTGGTTTTACCTGCATTTGCCTGAGGAGGTTCAGGGTCACAGGAGCCTCTGCAGACTGGACTCTGGGAGTTTGCTGCTTAGTGCTCCACATTCAGCAGTGCACAAACAATCACTGTCTGAGCTAGGAATGCCTCATGAATTCAACCTCCCGTAGTGCCCTGCAGCACCCCATAGCGTCCTGCCTTGGCCAGGCCCCTTCTGCCCCATTACAGCGTCTCCTCTCACTGCTGTGCAGAGCCATGGGCTGGAGGCCAGGAAGCCTGGGCTCTTGCCTTCTTTCACATGTGCACAAACTCTGGCAAGTCTTTTTACTTCTCTGGGAACATCAGTTTCCCGTCGCTAAGATGGGATGTCTGGACTGAGGTCCCGTCTCCTCTACCAGACACTTCCCTCTATAAACTTACTCCAAGGACCAAATTTTACAGGCATAGAGAGAACATAGCAAAAGACAGTGCGGGGGGGGGGGGGGGGGGGCGG
>NW_007726163.1:180530-214010 GCF_000696425.1 Galeopterus variegatus
GGGGGGGGGGGGGGGGGGGGCGTCTGACCATGATTATTGGACTATTTGAAATTTTTCACTTTCTCCCAGGATCTGAATGTTTAAGGATAGTGTTTATGAATGAGTAGAAGAAACACCTCCAAGCTCACCTTCTGAGTGAAGACAGGCACCGAGAATGGCCTCTTGCTAGTGAGACATCATGGACAGCTGCCTGAACTTGGCCTTCTCGATTGTGTTTCCTGTGGGTCCCCAGCAACCAGGGATGCCCACAGGAGGGTCAGATCCCTGGACCCATAGCTCACCTCTTCCTCTGCCAGTTCCTGAGCAAAACTTCTATTTCAACCAGTGTTTTGCACTTTGTCCAAACACCTTCATCTCCCATCTCTCCAAGTTGAAGAGGGAACTGGCACCTGAATGATGAAGATCCAGGGGTCGGGGTGGGGGGGATAGGGAGAGACCATAAACTAGAGTTGTTTATCTTCCAAACTCTACTGCTTTGTCCTGATAATCTAAAACACTTGTTTTCTTTTTGAAGAAACTTTTATAATGACTTGAAATATTTTTAGAGTCTCAATCAAGATTTGGTTTTTTTTAGGAGTGAACAACAGCTGATTTTATGAATATATTAACCTTCTCCTTTGTTGTGAAATACATGGCATTCTTGTTACTATATTTCCTATGTGACTAAATGACTATTTATAGGATTGGATCTACGCTGGGCAAAGCCTCCCTGTGGTGTGAGGGGTTATACCACCTATAGGGAGAGGGGTGCCCTCACACGGGACACTAGGGAGGAAGGAAGGAAGGAAGGCATGAAGGCCGAGGAAGGGTTCAGAGTGCCACTGGCTCATGTGGACTTGGCCACAAGCATGTCACTATGCCTAAGAGGGAAGTCCAGCACTAAAGCAGAATCTTCTGGTTGGAGTCTACCTAGAACTAGAAACTAAACACCTCAGGCAACAAGTCTGAAACACTCCCAGCCCTTTAGGACTAGAAGGTAGACATTACAGATGAGAGGCTATAAACTTGGAAAATGTGCTGCGGGGGCTATGGCTTCTTGAATTCTCTATGCTGTTTTTCCCTGCTGTTCTCCTGTAGTGATTGTTACTGTCTTTTAAAATTTCTGGTCTTCCTCGGCTGCTCCAAGGAAAATCAGGGTAAACTTACTTAAGTCCATTCCATGGGCAGAGTGCTCAGGAGGAACAGCTAAGTTTATTACTATGAACATCTTGATGAAATAGACAATTTTCTAGGAAGTTAAAAATTACCAAGATTGACTCAAGAAGACTATTATCTGAACAGACCATTAAGCATGAGATGAATTGAGAAAAACTGTGGAAGAATTATCTCTGCAAAGGCTCTGAGCTCAGACAGTTTTATGGATGAGTTCTTTCAGATGGTTCTAGAGCACAGAAAAAAGATGGAAAGCTTCCCAATTCTTTTTACAAGGCTAACATAATTTTATGATGAAACCTGGCAAAAATAATATACAAATAAACAAACACATGTACAATGGTATATAATATATGTAATACATACACACACACACACACAAACCAATCTTAACTATGAGTATAGATACAAAAATCCCAAATAAAAAACTAATAAATCAAATCCAGGAGATACTAAAAAATAATTCAATGTGACTAGTACTATATTTATCTCTGGAATGCAATGATGACTTAAGATATTGAAGTATACAATAGTCCACACCAACATGTCATAGAAAAGAAGACATAAGATCATCTTGATAGAATCTAAGAATTTATTTCGTAATGTTATACTTTTGTGAATTAAAAAAGAAAAAAACTTGGGCCGGCCCAGTGGCGCACTGGAGAGTGCGCCACTTGGGAGCGCGGCGGCGCTCCCTCCGAGGGTTCGGATCCCATGTAGAGACCGGTTCCCGCTCACTGGCTGAGCTTGGTGCGGGCGCAACACCGAGGATTGCGATCCCGTTACCAGTCAGTAAAAAAGACAAAAAAAAAAAAAGAAAGAAAAAACTTAGCAAATTAAAAGATAGGATCTTATACCTGTAATCAATATCCTTTTCTTGGTGAAAGAATAGATACGTATCTACTAAAATTAGAAATAAGGCAAGTAAGACTTCTATTACTGTCATGATTATACATTTTCTATTTCTAGCCAATAACATGAAACAGAAATACAATATTTTTTAAAAGCCAGGGAAACAAAAAATCATTATTCTCAGAAGATACCATAGTCTACAAAAAAAAAAAAAAAAGATTCAAGAAAAAACTGCCAGAACTAAAAAGATGTTTATTTAGGTGAGCAATCACAAGTTAAAAATATGCAAATCTGTAGGTTACCTATATACCAGAAATAGCTAGTTAGAAAATACAATGGGGGAATAAAAGATTCTATTTAAATTAACAGTAAAATAACAATAATAATAAATAAAACTAAAAATAACCTTAATGAAAAAACAGGCATGGCCTACTAAAAACATTCTTAAAAACTTTACTATGAGGCATAAAAGCAGACTTGAAGAAATACCATGGTCCCGGTGGGAAAATTGAACTTTTTCCAGATTCCTTCCCAAATATTTTTTTAAGAGAAGAGCCACATAGGACAGAAGGAGAAGAGCAGGGCTTGCAGGACATGCCCTCACAGGATCTGCACATCCTCATGAAGGAAGCATTTGAGAACACGAGGGAGCACAGTCCCCAGCCAGCCATGTCCACGTGTAAAGACCTAATGTCCCAGAGAGAGGAAAATATGCAAGTTTTGAAAACATGATGGAACATGAAACATGAGAATGCTTGAAATCAGTTTTGGAAATTATGAAACATAGGTCGCTTTGTTCTGTGACTATTTAAAACTTACTAATTATTCATTAAGGTAGGAAATTAAACAAATAAGGCTGTGAGTGCCATCTCATGGAGAAAGCAACCAATATGATGTCCAAGTTATCTCTGTCACTATCTTTCCCAACCCTGCAAAGCCTGTGGTATCTGAGGTGATACAAAGCCCACGGTAGCAGCAGTGTGGAGCTATTAACAGAGGTCATTAGATAAATCACTCAGACAGAATATATAGCCCCAAACATAAGAATATACAAATGCATTATTTGATCAAAGTGGCATTTTGCATCAGTGAGAAAAGGAAGGATTAATCAATTGATGGTTAGAGCGACTGGTTTACTTTTGGTGGGGAGAATATAAATTCTCAATTCAATTTTATGTGAAAATAATTCCAGATGAATAAAGAATATATCTGGAAGTAAATTAATGTAAAAATGTAATTAGAAGGAAATATAGAAAAATAGCAGAAAGCATCGAAGCTCCATGAGGGCAGGGATTTTTGTCTGTTTTGTTTATTCCTGTATCTCGAGCATCTAGAAAAGTACCTGCTGCATAGTAAATGCTCAATAATTTATCAAAAGGATGAATGAATGAACAAATCTTTTTCCGTTATAAATTTTCTGATTATGTTCTTTGTCACATTTTCTACTAGGGATTTTTTTTCTTTAGTTACTATAATTTGTTTTCTAAAAATCTTACATATTAAGGATAATTCTCAGTACATTGAATTTATTGCAAATAATTTCTCAAATGTCTTTTGTCTTTTCATTTATTTGAATATTTACATCCAAAAACCTTATTTATATGAAGTTAACCAACTCAGACAATTCTCATTTATAATTTTTTTTCTGATTATTATTATCTACAAAAAGTCCTCCCCCATTCCAAAGAGCTAGGGAGGCTGTCACCACCCTCTGTGGTCCCATCAAGTTTCTTTGACTGCAGGGCTAGTCTATCCTCTCCCAGGCATCTGAGTCAGAGGGTTTCCCATCCCAACCAGACTCATCCCACCCCCAAAGCTCCCTTTCCAGCTCACTCTATTGCATAATTACACAGTGAGGTCATGTGTTTAGGATACCACTGTTCCGTCACCATGGAGATAACGAGATGTCAAAGCCTTGGCAAGACACTTCCCGTGCAGGATGAAGCCAAGGAGGAAGATGGAGCAAAGAGAGGAAGGACATGCCCATTAGCCAGAAGACCCAAAACATATCCCAAGGAGCTTTTGAGGTCATCCTTGTGCACAGTTTCCCAGCTGTCAGGTCTATTTGGAAAGCACATATCCTTCAGCCCAGCTCAGCACATGGCTACCACCCACAGGCAGCACCCACTCCCAGAAGATGAGGTTCCCATCTCTTTCAACCTCTGGGGCTCCCAGCCTGACCCTGAGTTGGCTGATGGCCTCCAGCAGAATTCTCAGCTCTGCTTTCCTGTTTCCTCTCAGAATATAATTCCCTGTTTTCAGTCACTTCACGAATCATCCTCCCGTCCCTTCTCCTCAGATTCCGATCTACTTTCCCCTCTACTTCCAGGACAACCCCTCTATGATAAGAATCTGTCTACCTTACTCATCTTGCAACATTAGTTCAGCGATTGACCCCTGTCCTAAGGTGGAAAAAAATCTAAATTCTTTACAATCTGGCCCCTGCTTCTATTTCTGGCCAACCTCTTACCACACTCTATGCTGTGCTCCAGCCATATTCTTCCTAGTATTTGAAAATTCTGCCTTTCCAATCTAAAATAACTACCTCTTACTGATTAACACTGGGCTAAGCAGAGTTCTATGACAGTGGCATATATATCCTCATGTTTTAGATAACAAAATTAGAGTTCAGAGCACTTAAACAATTTACCTAGGGTCACACAGCTTTTAAGTAGCAGAGCTGGGATTCAAACCCAGGTCTTTCCAACTCTAAAAGTTGTGGCCCTTCCACTACCTAGGATGACCAACCATCCCAGTTTTCCCAGAACTGTCTCAGTTTTAGCACTGGAAGTCCCACATCCTGGGAAACCTCTCAGTCCCTGGTAAACTGGGATGGTTGGCGACCCTACCACTACCCCTTGCTGCTGCCTTTCCTGTTAATGCCAATTCATCTTTCACACACGAGCCGCCTTCAGGAACCCTTCCAAGACCATCCTGCACCAGAGAAATGTACTCATTCTGTCCTTCCACATTCCTGGGCCTGCCTGCATCCTGACAAATCACCTTATATCAAAAAGACCTGTTTACTTATTAATCTCTCTTGCTACAGGATGGACTCCTGCACGTTGGAACCAAGCTCCATTCATCTCTGTGGCACCAGGGCTTGACAGAGAGCAGGGGCTCAATTAGTGTTTATCCATTGAAGGGCAAATCTGACAAGGGCTGCTCTGTGGGTAACCTGGAGGCCACCACCTCCTGAGCAAAAGGTTTCCAGAAATAACTTTGCAGCCAAAGAGTTCAGGAGCAGGTTGTTTGTGGAGTCTCACAGTCAGCAAGGATGACCCTAACAGTTGCTCTGCTTGGCACTCATGGGCACCCTCAGGTCTATAAGTACAAATCTGACTCAAGCCCTTCTGCTGCTGGTTTTTAAGCCCATTGACATCTCTAATGCCCTCCTTAAAAATCTCCGGGAATGTCAGCTGTGGGATCCATTCATGAAGCTGGGATAGAGGGATAGAGGAGGGAGAGAAGGAGGCATGCAGAATGCATCACTTTCCACATGGTTTCTGTTCTCAGCCTCAGAAACAATGGTGCTTGCACTCAGCATCCACAGGAGGAAACTGCATCTCCACCTCACACCCGCACAAAACCAGTTCCAGTGCATTGCACCCCCTAAGATGACAGAAGACCTGGTGATGATCGTCTGGAGGGAAAGAGAATGAGGGATGCACTGCCCCTGTGAACAGGCAACATAGCCAGCACTTAGGAGAGACAAAGAAGAGCAAGCTCCATTTGGGCTGGTTCTGATTTATGCCAGCATGTCCCCCTGCTCTGACGGACAATCACTGGAATCAAAACCACCTGTCACGTGTCAAAACACCAGCATGACGGCCATAGGCAGCATGCGAGGGACCGATATTCAATCAGCCAGCATCTTCTCCCTCCCGCGTTTGCCTCATGATGAAAGCTCTGCCCCCTCCCCACAGTGATCCCCGCTCCACGACAGCGACGCTCTGGAAGGACTTGGGGAAGCATTAGCGAATAATGCATTTTAGGTGTTGGGAGAAATACAGAAGGAAAACAGGTCAGGGATGAGAAGAGAAGAGGTGATGGAAGAGGGGAAACTGGTTCCCGGAAAAACCGAGGAGGGAGCTCAGGCTTAGCGAGCCAACCGGATATTTGCATCAATGGTAAGGGAGAGGAGAGCCTTCCCGTCAGCCCTCCACAGCACAGGGTTCACAAGGCACTCTCACAGATGCTCATGAGTTCCTGCTGAGCTCTGTGTCCAACTTTTAGGGGAGGAAGGGCCATGATTATTAGTCTCATCATGAAGGTTTGAGGGGCAGAAATGTTTGCAGATCACCAAGTCCGCAGCTGGTAAGAAATGAAGCTCGCACTTAAACCCAGCTCTTACTCCAGATTTTATTTCTCTAACGAACCCTCTTGTAGCATTTATTGTGTGCCAGGTATTGCTCTGATATTCTCTCATTTACTCTGTCTGATGGCCCTGGGCTCTCCTCTTTGTTCCACCCCCATCTTCCTCAGCTCCTGCCCTGCCAAACCTCCTGGGAGATCTTTGTGACAAGTGAGCATGACCTAGTTTACTACAGAGCCCCCTGAGGAAATCAGATTGAGGTCAGAGGGAGGCTTCATACCTCCTAGTTGGGCTTCTGCATTTCCTTCTACCAACCTGAAAAGTATTATGAACACCTGCCATGTGCCAGGTTTGGAGCAGGGGACAAAGAGAAGCAGACCCCACCCTGCACCCCTAGACCTTGGCCAGTTCATGCCCATGTGCCATCTTACTCCCAGCAAATCCATGGGCTGTGCTGGAACTTCCCAGGAGGAAAATGTAGGAAAGTTCAGGCTGCAGGGAGAGCCCAAGAGGGAAGGGGGAGGTTCTGAGGTAAGACACAAAATAGAGTTAAAGGATTAGATCCAGTGCCCTAGTTGGCAGAAAATTTTGGTACCCACATTTGTGATCGTGTTTCTTGTTCACACCGCAAGATGTAAACATCCATTCAGCAGGACAGACGGCTGCTCACCACATTTGGAAGAGCTTCTTTTCACTGAATGCCACTGTGTTTTAAAATTTTTAAAAATACATTATGACTTCTCAGTTCCTTTAAGAGAGCTTAAAACAGATGGGCCTACAGACAGGACAATGGTTTATCTTCTATGAGATGCAGAACGAGCAAACCTCTCCAAGGACTCTTGACCTTTCTCGGGGGACCAGAAAGACTTCCTTAGCAAAGCCAGCACCGTGAGCCAGGCATTGTGACTGCAGGGTCAGCCTCTGGCACAGCCTGGGAGCAGCCAATCCATGGAGGTGCAGGGTCCTCTCTCATTTGGTGGGAAACCACCCTCTAATCTGTTCTCAGAGTCTGGCTCACCATGGAAACAGCACTGAGCAAGCCCCATGTTCTCCCCAGTTTCTTTGGTTCAAGGAAGTGCAGGTCTACCTTTCTCCAGGGGAGCTCTCTGTCCAAGCAGGAGGAGGGTTTGGTCATCTCAGGGTCAGGAAGCTCCCCGGGCTTCATTTCTTCCCCAGAGCTCCGCATAGCTGCCCTCCCTCAGGGAAGCCCAGATGGAGGGACTGGACCTTTCATAAGGACTCTCAGATTGTCCCATTCTGGAGTCTGAAGAACGTTCTTCTGCTCTTCTGTCCCTGCCCTGACCCCCTTCTGCTTTCTCCAGCTGCTTGGGTTGGGGGTGCAACAATGGCCCTCTCACCCCAGCAGCCAGAACCCAAGGGGGTAATGGTGCCAATTGATCTTCCAAAATAAAAAACACCGTTATATAGAGAAAGCACTTATCTGCAAACTGATAATCATTCATTTCCACAGGTGGTCAGTTTTGTGGCTTGTAGATTACCCACAGGTTTGTAAGAGGACCCTGGAGCCCTCACCTCACCTGACATCACCAGAGGAAGGGTAAAAAGCGAATTTGTCAATTCCAGAAGGCTAAGTGGGCTCATTTGTCTGGAGCCTTTGTTGGGAGAACCAAGGGAGAGTGTCATGCCTTTTCCATGAGCCGCCTGCCCAGTGTGGCTAGCTAGATAGGGCCTGGGCATGGGGGCTGGATGGCAGAGAATGGGGGTGGTGCAGAGGGGACCTCTGGGCCCACTATCCCAGGAGCAGACTTCAGCATTCTGTAGGCAATGCACAGAGGCCCAGCGGGCTCTAACCGAGAGAAGCTAGGATAGTAAACTGTAAGGATTTCTCAGAG
Organism: Galeopterus variegatus; assembly: GCF_000696425.1. NCBI lineage: Eukaryota > Metazoa > Chordata > Mammalia > Dermoptera > Cynocephalidae > Galeopterus > Galeopterus variegatus. The sequence continues at coordinate 188,703 of NW_007726163.1, forward strand.
ACCCTAATGCCTCCTTCCATTGGCCCCTACTTCTACATAAAATGTCACCCTTAGCAGCACAGTTCTTCAAGATGTAAGAAGACTGGACCAAACCCCAACAACTCTGCCCCAAGTAGGCACCCAGTGGCATTATTTCCAAATTCCCAGCCCTCAGAACCTTGGAATTAAAAGTAGCTCGTAATACCTTTACACATTAAGTGTCCCTGTGCCGCATTTCTTTAGCAAATAACTTATTTTTGGAGTTGAAGTGACTTAAAATCTTCTATCCGAGCTTGAGAGGGGCAGTGACTGCAGTCTCAGTGACCAGAGGAGAGAAGAGCCTGGGCTGTAGCCTGCCTGTGCCATAGGGAGCTGTGGCTTCTGGGCTCTCCCTTCCCACTGATTCTGCTTTTCTGCAGACATAGTTAGTGAAGACAAGGCCACACTGGAGTAGGGTGGACCCCTAGTCCAATCTGACTGGAGTCCTTATAAAAGGAGGAAATTTGGACACAGAGGCTCGTGTACAGGAATTGCACCATGTGAGGATGAAGGCAGAGGACAGGGTGACACAGCCCAAGCCAATGATGCCAAAGATGGCCCGAAACCCACCAAGAGCTGGGGAAGAGGCCGGTTCTCCCTCACAGTCTCGGAAGGGACTAACCTTGCTGAGACCTTCATCTCCAACTTGTAGCCTCCAGAACCATGAGAAATAAATTTCTGTTGTTTCAGCCACTCAGTTTGTCTTACTTGATTACAGCAGCCCCAGAAATCTAACACACAGCTCTCTCTCTGAACGCCCTCTATGCCACATGCTCCTGGTTTTCTCCTGCCTTGCAAACACTCCTCAGGGTCCTTAGCCGGTTCCTCTCCTTTCTCTCTAATCTCTAGATGTAGGAGTCTCCTGAGCTCGGCAACTCACCGCCTTATTTTTTTCCCCTACACTCTCTCCCTCAGTGACTTCAAACTCTCCCATGGAGCTTTAGAAACCACATTTACACCAAAATATATAGGCCAATTTTAAATCTACCTCTCCCAGACCCATAGATCCTACTTGGCATCTCCCCACGAACAGGCATGTCAAGAATGAGAAATCCAAAGCCTGCCCGCAAGGCGCTGAGCAGCATGCTGGGCCCCAGGGTCCACAGGAGAAGGAAGGAGCACCTCTCCAGTCAAGTCTCAGGAGGAACAGACGCTGCACCCTGGGAGGGTTAGGGAGCCCCTCTGCTCTCGCATGGTGATTCAAGAGGATTTGAGTCCCGTAAGTACTGGGTATTTGGGGTACAGTGGGGAATGAGACAGATGCTGTGCCTGCCTTCTTAGAGCCAATACTCTGGGCTCCCCCAAGGCATCCATCCCAGTCCAGACAAACAAATCATATGGGACGGCTTGCAGAAAACCCTCCAGAAGTATAAGTACATGCTCCTAAGTCCGAATTTGCCATGTGAAGAACAGCAGCCCTCACTTGTATGTTTCAAAACTAATTAGCCACGACTTGGGGGAGGAAGGTGGGGGTCAGCGTGGAGAGCAGAGGGTCTGTCCTGGACAGATCGAATCACGATGACATATCCATCCTTGGTGCACATGTAGACAGATCCTTTCAAAGGACATTGGTCTTCCTCCAAAGTTAGATCAGAATTCAAACTGCAGAAATGACTTTATGGGCTATTTTTTTAAATGTGCAAACAAGCCTGCAAATAATATTTAATAACATAGAAAACCAACATTTTCAAGCACTTTAGAGGCTTGCACAAAATATAATGATTTAAATTCTTTTTTTTTTCATGAAATAATGCTCCCTCCTCCATCACTTCTCTTCCATGTTTAAGAAGCAACTCTCAGTCCCATACCAAGCTCATATCCAAACTGCAGCTTTTAAAAGCATGCTCATCAGTGATTCTGATGGCCCACCTCTCCTGCTGGGCCCAGTGAACTTTAAGATCTTTTGGTATCTCAGAGTCCCGTCCTACCATCCTAGATCTGCCATCACATGAGCCCCAGCTCAGCCTCGTGTCGCTGCCACTTGGCATAACACCATTAGAAGAGGATGTCTTCTGAGTGCTCAGGGCCACCCAGAGCTCTGGGATTCCCTAGGGGCTCAGGTTGCTGCAGGTATGAGCAATTGTTATTAGGGGTGAGGGTGCAGTCCAGAATCCCCAGGACCTTGGCCAGGGAAGGTTCCACCTGAGCTCAATGTCAGGGGTGAGCTACCCTGGAGCTGAGCAGTGGATTAGGGTGCAAGGGCACGTCCAGGAGCATCTTGGAGCGGGGCACAGCAAGTGCCTATCTCCAGGCAAGGGCCTGCAACATCTTCTCTGGTGACAGGCAAAGTCCTGGAGTCTGGGTTGTGCCTTCAGTGCCAGGTCTCTTCTTCCTCACTCTCCCTGGTCCCTCTCTCCAGTTTCTGTCTCTATGCAGATCTTCTTCCCAAGGGGACCAGCACAAAGGACATATGCTGAAGAGCAGCAGGAAGGGCAGAAGAAGGGGCACCACCCCAAGAATGAGTCTCATTAAGGTGGGGGCCAGGCAGCAGCCAGCCCAGCCAAGCCCCCCATGACTCATGGTCTCACACACTGCACATGAGGGCAGCTCTCTCTGACCAGGAAACTTCCCAGCTACCATGACCCCCGGCAATTAGAGCTTGCCTTGACTTGTCCAAAAGAGATGACTGTGTGTTCTGGTGGGCAAAGAAGCATCTTACCCAGAAAACAGGAGGGTCCTCTGGTTTGGAGCCCGCTTGGGGTCTGCTTGGAAACAGTTTGAGAGGAAATCTTGGCACCTGCATCTCCTTCGGGCACACTTGGGATGTGCGAATCAGGGCCAGATGGGTGAAATTGCCCTTGAAATGTGAGCAAGATTACAATCTGGGCAGGAGGGAGGGCAAAGGCATTCGGGGGTGAAAATGCCTGGGTGTGTGGTACTGGAGCCCAGCCATGGAGAGCACATGTGAATGTGGTGACAGAGCCCCCAGCATTGCTAGCTCTGCAGAGTTAGCTCAGGGATTTGAGCAGGAGAGGCAGGGACTCCGATTAACTGGGAGGGGCTGCACCTGAGATGGGGGTCAGAGCATCTCAAGTCTTTGTCACTCAGGCCCCAACCCCCTCCTTAAGCCCTGCCCACATTACAGCTAATAAAGTCCTTGAAACTTGATAGAACTTTCCAGGTTGCCTCCAAGGATGTTATTCCAGGCTAGGGCCATGTCCAAGCTAAGTCTTTCACTACTAATGACCCTTGAGTTGATTGTAGGTGTTTAATCCCTGCACAAAGAGAGGGAAAATGACAACTCTCTGAACAAGAAGAAGGAAATCCAACATGGGCCCTGGGAATGGACCTGGGCCTGAGCATAACAATCCAGGTAAGCCAAATAGGAGCAGGTGAGTCAGGGACTAAGAGGAGAGGTGGCTGGAGAGTCCAGGTCTCTGCCAGAGGTGGACAAACACGTGGGAAGAGAGGCTATGATTCAGCAGAGGGAGGAAGAGGGCAGCGTATAAAAGACACCAGGAAGGAGCTAGGTTCTGAGCCAGAAGACAGCCCAGCAAGCTGTGCTGCCTCTGGGCCCACAGACCCTGCTCTCCCCAGTCCAACACATTTGCCACATGGTTTCACTGGCATTTCTGCATCTGCCCCACCTGGCAATGCCTGGGGTGTGTGCATGTATTCCTGGGACATACCACACACGAAGCAGAGTTGGTACTCAGTTAGAGGTGTTGACTAAACGAATAAATGGAGTTGAGAACCACCAGAACATTCGAACTGAGGCCTAAAACACATCAATCTGGAGTGCACGTTCTTAGAGGTCCCCTCCCCAGCCCTCCAGCTGCCATCTCTCTGGCAGATCTCAACACAGGAAGCCCAGAGGCTGAAGCAGCACACGTCTGCTCTGACCCAGCAGGTGGACAGCTGCCTCAGCACTGATTTCCTGACAAGAAAGCAGCCCACAAGAACGTTTTCCTCTACGCGTCCTTCCTCGGTGATCTCATTCTTTCTTGTAGCTTTAAATGCCATCTCTGAGAGTTGATGACTTCCAAATGTCTATTCTCTGCCTGGACCTCTTCACTGAAATTCAGATCCGTATACCCAGTTGCCTACTTGGCAATTCCATCTGGATATTTCAGCATCTCAAACTTAACATATCCCAAACCACCAGCCAAACCCATGTTACCAAAGCTTTCCCCTTCTCGGTAAACAGCAAGTCCATTCTTCTAATTGCCAAGCTATGATGATTAATCTTATGTGTCAGCTTGGCTGGGCCACAGTGCCCAGATATTTGGTCAAACATTATTCTGGATGTTTCTGTGAAGATGTTTTCTGGATGAGATTACCATTTAAGTCAGTGGACTCAGTAAAACATGTTGCCCTCCAGAATGTGGGTGGACCTCATGCAGTCAGCTGAAGGCCTGGAGAGAACAAAAGACTGACCTCCCCCAGCAAGAGGGAATTTCGCCAGCGGACAGCCTTCAGGCTTGAACTACAATACTGGCTCTTCCCTGAGTCTCTGGCCTGATGGCCCACCCTGCAGATTTTGAACATATCAGCCTCTACAATCTTGTGAGACAATTATTAAAATAAACATCCATCTCTCTCTCTCTTTTTCTGCCTATATCTAAATGTCTGTCTGTATATGTACACATACATACATCACACACACACACAGACACACACAGACACACACACACACACACACTATTGATTCCGTTTTTCTGCAGAATCCCAACACTGAAGCCAAAAGTCTTGGAATCATCCTTAATTCTCTCTCTCCCACAGCCCACATCAAATCCAACAGCATATGTGTCAGTCCAACCTTCAAATTATATCCAGAATCCAGTGACTTCATACCAGCTACAGTACTAACCACCCCAATGCAGGCCACTGTCATCTCCCACCTTGTTTACTACAACTACTGACTGGGCTCCCTGCTTCCACCAATGTGACCCCTTAGAAACCTAGGGCAGGTCACACCTGAGCAGATCTCCCCTGCTCAGAAGCCTCCAATGGCTCCCCTCTTCATTCATTCAAAGCTGACCTCCCTACATAACCCGAGAACATCTGCACCCCACCCTCCCTCACCTCCATGACCTCTCTGAATTCCCCTCGTGCTTACACCCCTCTAGCTACATCCACTCCTTTGCTGTTCCTTGCGCACACCAGGCATGTCCTATCCTAAGGCCTGTGCACCTGCCATTCTCTCTGCCTGGAATGCTCTTTCCTCAGAATTCTCCATGGTTACCTCCCTCCCTCCCTTCAGGTATTAACACAAACACCAACTTCTCAGTGAGGCTGTCTCTGACCATCCTAAAATTGAGCCTCTTACACACACTCAACACTGCCCCTCACCATCTTGTTTTATTTTTCACCATAAGTTATACGATATACTGTACACTTTGCTTATGATCCTATTTATTCCCCCAACTAAAACATAGGACCTGTGAAGAACAGGACGCTTTGTCTCTTGCTTGCTGCTGCTCTCTCCTTGGGGCCTAAACAGTGCCTAGCAAGTAGTAGGCATCTGTCTTAGTTTGTTTGGGCTGCTGTAACAAAATTCCATAGACTGGGTGGCTTATTAACAACACAAATTTATTTCTCACAGTTCTAGAGTCTGAGAAGTCCAAGTTCAAGGCCGAGCAGATTCTGTGTCTGGTGAGGGTCTGTTTCTCATAGACAGCCATCTTCTCATTGCAATCTCACATGGTAGAAAGGGTGAGGCGTCTCTCTAGGACCTCGTTTATAAGGGCACTAATCCCATTTATAAGAGCTCCACCCTCATGACCTAATTACTTCCCAAAGGCCCTATTTCCTAATAACATAACCCTGGGGGTAAGGATTTCAACGATGAAGCGGGGAGAGGGGACATAAACTTCAGACCACAGCAGCAGTCAGTAAGTATGTGTTTAACAAAAGAATGGGTGAACAAATGAGCCAGTTACACCCCAGCACATATGAGGTGGGCTCTCTGCTTCTGTTCCTCACACCAGCATTGGTTTCAGAGTCTGCACGGGCCAGCGCTCATCTCCCCCAGAGCCATGGAGGCAGGGGAGGGGCTCCAGGCGGGAAGGGAGCCTTCTCTCCCCAGGCTCATGCTTGGCTGGGTGCCCAATAAATGTTCTGAGTGTCACATGCACTCATAATTAAAGTTTGGGAAAAAACTCTTCACCAGGCCTCCTTCCTAATCTCTGAGACATTCTGAATGCTCGACTGGAAATGTTGAGCACTGAAGGGCCTTGACTGGGGTTTTAAAAACAAAGCGATGATGACAACATGTGATCTTCACAACCCTCCCCCCCAGGTCCCACATGAGTGGCAGTTAAATTGCAAAGCCCTCTAATTCCCCCAATTCCCAGGAGAGTGGGTCTTTCCTCTACATTCATTCTATGTGGGAAAAAGAAATCACTGTTTGCCTAAAGCTCAGGGGTGAGATTATTTTTAAGTCATCTTATTCTGAGGCAAGAGACAGAAAGATAGCCCGAGGCTAGAGAAAAGAACTAGAGACACTAGAGACAGCAGAGTTTTCATAAATTTTAAACCAAAGTCTCAATTATTCCGTTTTATTTGGTGCCAATAATTAACTTTTTCTGCGGTTCCCCTGTTGCCATAATAACCTGTCAACAAACAAGTGACTGAGAGGAATTGGATGGGCTTGGGGCTAGGCTGAACCTTCAGGCCAGGGAGAGCTGGTCCACCTGCCCAGCCAGGCTCTCCATCACCCTCAGCACCTGGTGCATGGGCCAACCTGAGTCAAGAATTCGGGCAGGGGCTTCCAGCCTGGGTGCCAGGCACTCCCTCTGTGACCCCCCTGTGGTGCCCTCTCAGCTGACAGTGGGGCAGTTGTCCTTGGGGAAAGAGAGTGCTGCAAACATTTGTGGTCAGCACAGGTACCAAAAACTCAACCTCCCCCAACTCTCTTTGGTGTATTCATCTCCATCCCAGAACTGGGAGTGCCTGACATCAGGCTGGGATAGGCTGGCCAGCACTCTGAACACATCTGATAAAAGAGCCATAACAGCAGCTAACATTTCGTTGCACTTTGAATTACCAGGTGTTTTACAAGTAATAACACTTTTAATCCTCACAGGGTTATTATTCTCATTTATAAATATGGAAACAGAGGCCTAGAGAGGCTTGGTGATAGCTCAAGAGCACACAGCTAGTGGTGGGGTCAGGACTTGAGCATAGGCAATCCAAATCTGGAGCCTGAGTGTGTAAACCCCACTCCATTCTGTTTCTCATGGCTGGAGGGAGAGCTAGATGACTCACCGACAGCTACACAGATGTGTCCTGCTGAGAGGCTTGTAGACTCCAGACACATGGGCCTCCTGGTTTCTAAACACCTCAGGGTCTGCGCACTGAATCCTTTCTCAAGCTCATGCCCTCAGATCTCCACTTATCCTCAGTCTCAGCTCCAGTGGCCCAACCTCAGAGAGCCCTCCCTGGCCGTATTCTAGAAGCTACTGCTCCCACTGGGTTATCTCTATTTATTCTGTTTTCATCATTGCAGTCATCATTATCTGAAATGATCCTGCTTATTTGTTTCCCTATTGGCTATCTCCCTCCAATATTTCAGTAAACTAAGCTCCATGAAGGGCAGGGACCTAGATTCTTCTGCTTAACTCATCATAACATCCAGAACAGTACCTGGCTCATAGGTAGGCACTCAGTTAATTTTACTGAAAGTGTAAATTAATGATTAAGCAAAAAAGGATGAAAGCCCAAGAGCAGGGCTCTGGCCTCCTAGACACACATGGAGCAGTGGGCACTACACAGTATGAGCCCAGAATCTCCACAGCAGCCACACGCAGAGGTCTTGGAGGGCTTTGCCCCACTGCCCACAGCTGAGCCTCCCAAACCCAGGTTGTGTGTTTCCTTCTCGGAGCCTGCAGAGAGATGCCCCAGATCTTCATTTTCTTCAATCCAAGGGTCACCAGCCACATGCAGCAGGGGAGCACTTGAATCCCAGCTACTCCAACTGAGGAAGTGAACTTTTAATTTTATTTTGTTTTAATGAATTTAAAATTAAAAACTGATACTCGAGTCAGTTATTGGAAAACTTTAAAGCATGGTTGGAAGAATTTGGATATGTGAATCTGCTTTTTCAAGACTCAATTTTATCAACTAGAAATACAGATCAAGTATTGCCAAGGAAATTTTAGCATCTGAATTGAAAAGTGCTCTAAGTGCACATGCTTGATTTTGAAGACTGAGTACAAAAAAAGAACATATAATATGTTAATGTTTTTGTAGGGATTATATGTTGATAATATTTTGGATATATTGGGTTAAATAAGAGGTATTATTAAAATTAATTTCACCGGTTTCTTTTTATATTTCAATGTGGCTACTAGAAAATTTTAAATTATATTTGTGGCTCACATTATATTTCTATTGGACTGGGCTGCTGTTCAATAGAACTGAACGTCTGACTTGAAAATAGGCCCAGTTTGAGTTTTAACCGGAACAAAACTATGGAATTGTTAGAGAGAAATTCCCTTCACTTATCAGTTTTTCTCTGTGATACTGGAAAGAAAGCCAGGGACCCTGAGGGCAGTGGGACATCCCTGGCCCAAGAGCCACACAATGAGCACAACACAACCCAGCAAATTGACCAGAAGATTCAAGTTCAAAGTTCGAAGACCCTCAGGATCAGGTCAAGGGCCCCACCACCTCTCACAATCAGACCATTTCATTTCTTTTCCTAGAAGGAAATTATCTTACTCCCACAAGATTGCACACTGTATATTTTTATGTACATTAAAAGGAATTTTCAAATTAATCTAGCTGTATAAAAATGGGCTTCCACTCACAGCCAGGAGTTCTATAGGTAGGGAAGTTGAACTGTCTCCACAACAGGCACCTTTTAAAGGCAATGGAAAAGCATCCCAGCCTTTATTCTTGCCAGAGACTCCACAATCCCTGCCCCTGTGGCCACCGACAGGAGCTAGAACTCAAGCCCCTAGTGGCAAAGCCGGGTGACGAGCTCCTCCCAAGCAGATAGACAACATTCCTCCTACTCGTGGCCAGCTGAGGACCTCTGGGTTGCTTGAGAGAAAGTAACCACTGACCCATTAGGAACGTCTGATACTTTTATTAGGTGGAGAGAAAGACAAGTTGCTATACAAGCTCCTATTTATATGAAGCTCCTATTGCACAATGAAGCTCTTTTTTAAAAAAAAAAGTGAGACAGAGGAAAATGTAAACAAAACCTGAAAGCTAATTTCTTATTTAAAGGACTAGGAAAGAGGCTTTGGAGGTAAGAGGAGGCCACAGTCTGGGAAATTTTTTATGGCATATTTTGGACAATAAATTTTGCTGAGAAAAGGCCCCTGGCAAGTATATCATAGCTCCTTGATTTACAGTTATTGACATTTTAAAGGAAGTTAAGCCTCCCCTCCACTCAAGCAGGAAAGAGTTAACAGACTTCAATGAGTCTATTATGACAGTCTCTCTTTTTGGAATAAATGAACCTGGTTAACCTGCACTTTGGACCTCTCTACCTCCACACTCCTCAAAAAAAGTCAATGGCCAAAGAAAAGAGTTCCTTCAGCCTGGGGAAGTTTGTTTTCCAGGAATCAGCAGCCCCAAGTGTCCACAAAGGCCCTGGGGTGTTCAACAGTGTAGGGACAGTCCTTCCTGCGGGGAAGGGACATCCTGGGAAGGGCACCCGGCCTGAGTCAGAGAGAGAAGAGTACCCCCAACTCTGAAATTAGGTATCTCAGAAGGCTTCCCAGGAACTAGTCTTTGGGAATGAAGCCACCATCCCTGGGGCTGGTGGCAGCCTGGGCTTGGCACTGTTCTTTGTAAACTAACATCAGCAATATGCAGAATAATGGCTTCCCAAAGATGTCCACATCCCAATGCCTTGTGCCTATGTGACATTACATGGCAAAGGGAAATTAAGGTTGGAGATGGAATTAAGATTGCTAATCAACTGATCTTAAAATAGGGAGAGCATCCTGAATTGCCTGAGGGTCCTTAAACGTGGAAGAGAGAGGCAGAAGAGTCAGCACCAGAGAGACTTGTTCAGCCACAGCTGACTTTGAAAATGGAGGGAGAGGTCATGGGTCAAGGAATCTGGGCAGCCTCTAGAAGCTGGAAAAGGCAAGGAAACAGATCCTTCCCTGGAGCTTCCAGAAGGAATGCAGCCCTGCTCGCACCTTGATTTTGGTCCAGCAAGGCCCATTTCAGACTTCTGATCTCCAGAACTATAAGATCCTAAATTTGGGTCATTTTCAACCATTTCTTGTGGTCATGTGTTACAGCAGCAATAGGAAACTATTACAACATCTTTCTTTCCTCAATTATCCCCAAATGTCCCCCTTCTCCTTGAACAGATTAAGGAAGATAAGGAAGAGTTTCTCTACATGAATGAAGTAAAGCCTGTTCAGAGGTTTGATGCAAAGTTGAATGCATCTATTTCTAAGGGCCTCTCCCCTCCCTTGTCCTGCAGTCTTGTTCTCAGAAAGCCACAGCCTGACTATTGAGCTTTATGCCTACAATCTCCTCCTATGTCTTTCTTTCTACATTACCTCCCACCTGTGAAGCCAAGGGAGAAGAAACCATTAGGATCAAAGAGAAAACATGTACCACTTTTATTTTTTCTACTGCAGTGGCATAGGCCAAGAGCTCTTTTTTCAAAGCTGTCTTTAAGAACATCTATTCCCCTTTGTAGTTCTACAGATGTGGTTATAAGGCCCAGAGGGGGAAATTCTTCCAGGTCACACAGCCAGTTAGTGACAGACCCAGGGCTCCTGTGCCTCACAAATCGAACCATCATTCTGGAACCTTCCTAGCCCCACAGCTATATAGAGCAGCTAGGGTCAACGCTGTTCACGAAGTTAATGTTCCCCTGCCCTACATACTTGCTCCTCACCTTCTCTCCCTGCACCTGCCCACCTCCCCCAGGGTCTCCTGCCAGGTACTCAAGCCTTCACCTCATGGTTCAGGGGCCTGAAACTATCTTGGCTTAAACAGGCAGCACAAAAGGCTTAGGACACATTAGCTCCTAGCAAGAAAAAGCTGTTACAACCACAGCCTTGAGAGAGAGCTCAAATTCCCAGCATCCTGCCCCTGTCTCCCACCTCACAAGGAGGAGGTTAACCAGATCCAAGCTCTTAAATCCTCAGCTGCACCCGTGTCCTGACCACCTTCGGGTTCCTGTTCAATGTTGAGCAAACCCTGCCTCATTTCCCAGGCCAGTGGAGCTCTATCCACATCCCAGCATCAGTGAATTTCCTTTAAACATCATCACATCATCAGAGGCCTCGGGAGGCCCAACCCATCAGGTTGCACATGGAAGATTCCTGTCTGCAGCCTGAGCTCGGAAGCGGAGCCCGTTCTTTTCCAAAACTAAACCCACTTAAGGGCAACTGGGGCAGTAATCCTTTAAACCATGCAAACTTGCCTAAGGCCAAGACTCTGATCCCTTCATATTCTGGCTGCCTTCCCCCTCCTGGCTGACCCGCCGGCCTCAGCGCCTGCCCACTTAGTTTCCAAGAGCTAAACCTTCGACCTGGGCCACTGCTGCCCAGTGCTCCTTAGACGAAAATATTCAAGCTATTTGCACTTGGTCTTCCCACCGTGGCTGCTCCCCCTCCTCTTAATTATGCAGTAACGAATAACTGTGCTAACTGAAATTGGGGCGGCTACTTGCCTCTAAAAGTCGGTAATTAGCCCCAAGGGAACAACAAATACTTGCGGGCGCCCCCACCACCCCTCAGCAGCCGCTGGAAGCAGGCCGCCTCTCAGAGCTCAGCTCTGCGAGTCCGATCTGGAAGGCATATGTTTCCCTTCCATCATTCACTCCATCAAATGCAGGGCAGGCCCGAGGGGGTGGGGAGGCCCGCTACCCTTTTCTGAAAGTCTCCATTAGCGTGGACGTCCTCGTTATAAAGGGATGTTGTATTCACAGGTAACCAACAGCCCCCTGCGCATCTGGGAACACTTTGAGTGATTGCTAGGGAGAGAAGAAATTTGGGTCATAACTAATGATCAACATCCCCTTTTAATCAAATGAAGCCGTCATAATGTGTCAATCCTCCAGGGGAACAAGGCCCTTTCACCTCCAGGAGGTCTGCAGTAGCATTAACCTCTTCGGGTAAGCCACCGGGCCTTGCCCTGTCCAGGAAGGAGGGAAGACAGAGAGCTGTCAGGTCTTCAGCACCTCCTGCGCCCTGGGCTCTGTGCTGAGCAGCCCAAGGGTTCTCCTGGTTAATCCTGGGCCTGGATTAAATCAGTGCTTCTCAGCCATCAGTGTGTGTCAGAATCACCTGGAAGGCTTGTTACAGCACAGAATGCTGGGCCCCAAATCTAAATCGGTAGATTCATTAGATGGAGCCCAAGTGTTTTTATGTCTAACAAGTTCCTACGTGATGCTGACCCTGCCAGCTTGGAGATCAGACCTTGAAAACCAATGTTAGAGGCTAACAATACCTGTATTTCTTGTCTACACCCTGTATCCAACACCCTTTACAAATATCCTGTAATTTAATCCTCAGAAAAACCCATGTGAAGTATGTGTTATTGTCCCCAGTTTACATGTGAAGAAACTGAGGATCGAAGAAAGGTAAGTGGTCGCCTAAGACCCCATGATCACACCACGGGGGTGGAAGAGCTATGATTTAGAACCAGGGTCTGTCTCATGTCAAAACCATGATCCTGCCACAGCAGCAAAAGAGACTCAGGCAAAGTGCTGCAAGGTAAGAGTTCCAGGAAGGTAAGCTCATCTCTCCACGGGGCATCCTGGAGAATATGGTCTCACACAACCCTCACCCTGTGGCCTGGGGCCTTTTCCCAGATCTGTACCTGGCCCGCTGTGCCATTGGCACTGGAACGCCGCAGCTCTGGATGCTTTAGGAAGCATTTCCCGCTCTTCCCCTGATTCTGCCCCTGCCCAGAGACAGGCCTCACCCTCCCTGTCCTCTCCACCCTCATTGTCCCAACTCCTCCCGGTGCTGCCTCTCCTCCCTACCCAGCTCAAGAGGGGGCTCCTGCAAAGTGATCCCGAGGACCCGTCCAGCACCCTCGCTCCACGGTCTCCGAGAAATGGCTTTGGTTCTCCACTGGCCAACCTCAGTGCTACCTGCCCAAAGCGCACAGCTGCTTCTCAGTGGTGGCTTCTGAAAGAACGCTTGTCCTCACACTTCTGTGTTCCCAGGTCCCCAAACGAGCTCCTCAGGCACATCAGCAACCCCCTTTTGAGCCTTCTCCCTCCAGAAAGAACAGAGCCAGCTAAGAGGAAGGTGTTCTGGCACAGGAGAGGGCAGGAGAAGGAATACGGCCCTCACACGGAGCTCCTGCTGGGTGCCAGCTCTTGTTCTAAGTGCTCTATGTAAAATAACTTATGCAGTCCTCAAAACAGTCCTGCAAGGTAGCAGACCATTGTCATCACCATTTACAAGGGAGGAAACTGAGCACAGAAAGATGAAGTTTCCTGTCCAGCATTGCACAGCTAGTAATGGACAGAGCCAAGATGTGAAAAGAAGCAATCCTGCTCCACAGCCCAGGCTTGCAACCAGGCGATATCAGCAGAAAAAAAGGGTGATTAATTGCTTGGTCTTTGCCCTACAAAAGGTCCTAGCCCACAGAGGGAAGGGACCATGGTGGTAGTAGTAGCTGTAGCAGTAATTGTAGTATGTGTAGTAACAGTAGTTGTGGCAGTGATAGTTAGCAGCACATCATCGTTATCAATATCAAAGTCATTACAATAGCAGCTATGACATTAGAATAATTGCCATTTGTGGAGTGCCACTGTGCCAGGCAGGAGACAGGAGAGCATGGTGGTTAGAGGTGCAAGTTCCAGGACTAGGTCAGGTTCAGATCCTGTCTTCTTTACAGAACACATTCCATGACCTGAGGGAAATCACTCAACCTCTCAACATCAGCTATTAGTTGTGAAATAAATCTAAAAAGACTACCTGCCTCATGCATTTCTTGTGAAGATTAAATGAGAGAACCAATGTAAAATAGTTAGGACAGTACCTGGAGCATAGCCAATTCTCCATAAATGTCGTTGAGTAAGAGCCTGGTAGAGGCAGGATACCTAAGACAAGGCGTCTGCCTCCGAGGACTTGCATTCTGTGGAGGGTGCGTGATAAGGGCCGGTGTGATGTTCTTATGAGGAAATGTTCACAGGACAAGTCAAGGGTGAGGTTCTTCTGTGCAAAGGATTTGGGAAGGCCTTGGGGAGTAGGTAGTATTGGAGCAGGACCTCCTAGCAGGGTGTGACCCTGGTAAGGTGCCACCCAGAATGTCAAGGTGTGGAAGACAAGATGCATGTTACCAGCATAGGCTGCCACCTGACCCCCCAGCCCTCCCCCATTGTCTGCCCCCCAGTGCCTCAGCTCAGCCACTGTCCAGGTGCTGACATGGCCTACTGCTCTCCGTGCCTTTGGTTTCATTCTTCCTCATCTCTGTAAATGTTCTTCCTATCTCTTTCCTTTGCAAAATAGCTAAAGTCCTGCAGTCTCCTGGTGCTCTCCAATGGTTTTGTAGGGGGACAGAGTAGAGGCTGTTAGATCAGCTGGTTAAGAGCTTACCAATTAAGCTCACCATTAACATTTTTCCTGAAACCCCAGGGCCAGGCCATGCTTTGTAGCTGACTTCTGTCCTACTCTCAGTCCTATGGGGACTCTGAGGTCCCTTACTGCCATCCAGGAAAGAGGCAAAATAATTCAATCCACTCTATTGACATAAGGCCTGAGTGGTACTGTCTTTGCCTTCATGGGCCTGGCTATGAAGTGACAGGCCCCTGGGCACTTCTTTGGAAGTCATCAGCCCTCCTTCTACCCAATCCTTCATCCACTCCAGGAACGTGCTGGGTATCTCTTGATCCCGTCCTGGGCAAGGCGCCTTGGGAGATACGCAATGAGTTCCCACCTGCCAAGAGCTTGAAGCCTATGAACAGAGGTGTGGCAAGTCCTCAAATAAGTATAATTATTTGAAGGTAGTGAGTGCCATAAAATGGGAAAAAAAACTAACATTCTCAGTGCACCCACCAAGTGTCAGATGTTGGGCTAGTAGTTTTTATCTAAATTTTCTCATGAGCCTGCAAAGCAAACTTATAAGATAGGAATGTATATCTCCATACTATGGGTGAGAAAACTGAGAATCAGTGTGGTTAAGCAAATTGCCTGAGGTCACACTGCTAGCATATGACAGAGTCAAGCTTTAAACCCACATCTGTGTAACTCTTCCTAATAAACTGGCTGCCTCTCTGTAACAGCAGTGTAAAATTAGGAATAAGGAAGGGAAGCACTCGAGGCCCAGGTGATCAGAAAAGGCTTGGTGTGGGGGGGAGCGGGGACGATGGATGAGATATGCCAGGAAATGGGAAGAGTGCAGAGATGAGGGGCCGAGAAGACGGGGTGTGTTAGTGGAGGAGGGAGGCTGCCTGCCTGGTGGGTAGGGTTGGAGGGCTCAGTGGGGCTGATCAGGAGGGACTGACTAATTAGGCTGATTGTACTTTCTTCTGGGTAGAGGGGGCAGCCACAAAAGCCTTTTGACCAGGAGAACAATTCTGATGGAAGAGCCCCTTAGGAGAATCACCTTGGCTGGGCTCTGCTGGCTGGCTTGGTGAGCACGGACTAGGAAAAGAAACGTCGCTTAAGGGGGCTGTTCCAATCATCCCAAAGTAACGGCAGATTTTTAAAACAGACTTCAAGGTTATGAGCAGTGTTGTCGATGCTTTTTTAAAATCTAGACTACATTTCTTTAAGGTATGATTTTCCAAATGTCGGGAAAAACAATCCATGTTAACCTCCAACTGTGAAACAATTATATGGGCAGCAAAGTGTCTCACTCCTGCCCAAACCGCAATAAACTACAGCTCTTGGTTCAAGAAGTCGGGGCAAGGAGTGACTTCTGAACCAGGCTTCCACTTAGTGAGGCAGCTTTCTGCTTGAGAAATTCACAGTCTTTCTTCACTGGATCTATTTCAATAGCATAATGAGGGCCGTGTAACCCAGCCCTCCAACCTTCCCTGAGAGCGCACCCCTAAGTGTCTCAAGATGTCCAAGGAACATCAAAGGAAAGGAGAATTATTCTTTGGATATACCGTAGGATACAAATCCTGATATCCCACCGCTGGAAACAAAAACCCAGGACAGCTCCCGCAGTGCCAGTAAAAAATATGGACTCAGAAGATTAACTGGCTCCAATGCTACGATGTTTTAGCCAACCATAACCTGGCATTTTACGCTGAAGAAAGGAAAAGATGCCTTCATTAACACTGCTTGCCAAATTTCCCATGAGGCCTGAGGAGGGACACATGTTGGCCTTCCTGCTTGGAGCCTCATGCTGAAAACTGCTGGCTCCTCTCAAAAGCAAGGCCAACTCGGGGTGTCTGAAGAAGGTTCCCCTTGGAAAACGAAGAGCCTTCTTTCTGCCAGAGCGTTTGACTCCTTGCTACTTCCCTGCGCTCGCTAGGCGGAGCACAACAGAGAGCGTCCCTGCCCTAAGTTCATCCCGTCCCCACGCTGTCCTCATGAGTCAGGGGAAAGGAAAGATATGACAGAGATTAGTTTATAGCTGTGGCATCTGAGTCACGGAATCACTACCATCGAGATATTTGTAGAAACAGCTAGAACAATATCCCTTGGCATGAGCTGGGAGGAGGCCAAGCAGCTCTGGCTTCAGCTGGGAGGTGGTTCTAACTGTCCCATTTTTAGATATGGAAGCTAAAGAGTCAGAGAAATAAACACTCTGCCATTCCTGCTGCTGCTGACAATGCTCTGAGTTCTGGGACTTCCATCGTCCCCTGTGCTGAGATTCCTGGAGCCTCGGATAACACAACCAGCCTCCCTCCATCAGAAAATCTTCCTGAACAGCCCCTGTGCAACAAGCTCTCAAGAACATGAGTTGTGGACAAACAGATGTTCCCAAGTCAAAGAGAAGAATCATTTTCTATATAAGAATATATACTCTTTTTTAAAAAGTGAATAAACCAAGTAATACAGAATCTGCTTTAACGTGAACCTCGTTTTTTCAAACACTCAAATTCTGAAGTGCTTCCCACCCGCTAGGCACTCATACACACACACTTCAACCCGGCCCCCTTCAGTAGACACAGTGATGGCCCAGTCCTGACACTGTGGATGCTTCTAGAAGGGAGGCAGAAAAGTCAACAGTGCCCTTGAACCTCGCAGCCTCCTCCCTTCACTCTTCCTCCTGCATTCTCGTGGTGCCCACTTCCCCTCTGGAGTTCAGCATGAACCTTCAGTCCATTCCCATCGCCCTTACTACCTGCCTCCCAACCAATTCGCTCTTCAATGGGCCTGCTCAGAGCTGAAGGGCAGGGACTGTCTTGTCCATCTTTGTATCTCTAATGAGAGGAAGACAAAAGCAGATGCACTAGAAATGCTTGCTAAATGGATGGATGGATGGGTGGGTCAGTCAATCAGTAGGTAGATGAATAAGTGCATGAATGAATTCCCATGGCGGTGCCAAAGCCCCAATGGCTAGAAAGTTGATCCCCCTGGACCTATTCAGAGGTATATGTCCTATCTGAATCGAGGCCAGAATGTCACAAGTACCCCCTAACTTTGCCATGGCAGCAGCTCAGGGAGGGAAACAGCTAGAGCGACTTCTGTCACACCACCCAGAACGGGTCTGACTGCACTCTCCGAAGTGAGTGTGCTCTTTCTGTGTAGGAGCTGGGGTCTCTCAAGAATCATCTTCTGCACCCTTTCCCACCCCGTTTGCATCAGGATCCTGAACTCAGTTTCTCACAGGAAGTCAGTGCTCAGCATAAGTGAGAACACCAAACAGGGGTCTTTAAATGAGCCTGCCCTCTACCACTCCTCCTTCACCCTCAACACTTCCAAGAATCTGATTTTGAAAGGAGTTATGTTTTCCTAAGTATGAGCTAGAAATTTTCCTATAAATGTGGCCTGTAAAAACAGAGCTGCCCTCAAGAGTGATCATGTGACCCCAATGATGGATGTGAATGGAGAAGACACCCCTTGCAATTCTCTTCTAGAGAACAACAAAGCTATTCCTCCCCCCAGCTCAACCTGCCCGGTGTCAGGGGAAGAAAGGGTGAACATTTGCCTCCACTGCAGGCATCTCCCCAAACTTTTCCAAATCACTGGAGGGACAAAGAGCAATACCAAAGACTCAGTTCCCAATCTGGCCTCTCCAAGTCTAAGAGTACAGTCATGAGTATCTTACAGACCCCCCAGTCCACATTCTCATTGTACGGATGGGGAAGCTGAGACCCCAGCGGGTGCCAAGTCTTCTGCTGCTCAGTTCAGGCTCTCTTCCCCTGGCAGACTGCTGAGCCTAGACGTGGCTTACAGTGTGGGCATCACCAATGGTCAGAGGCTGGGGCTACGAGGCCCGAGCATCTTCAGAAGGCCAGCATTAGCAAGCACAGGCTTCCTGCTAGGCCACTGAGTGCAGGAAATAATAATGGAGATTGAGAGGCATTCTGCATTTGACCTGCCGCAACCTCGCCATTTCTCAGTAGAACCCGATAGGGATCACTCACATCTGCTCTCAATAGCAAATGTAAAAAATGACCTGCCGTTTTAAGGTCTGAAAAACACAAACTTGTGTTAAAAGACTGACAAAAAAAATTCATGCACTCAATAGCATGATGTCATTCAAGTGCATACACATTGTAATAACAATCGTCCATCAGAGCCCATGCCCTCGACCTGAGCTCTCCCCTCCTGGCAATGGTAAGTGGCTCTGGTCCCCTTGCCTGTCAGCCATGCAGCTGGTCACACAGCAGTGCAGGGAGTCTGCTGGACTGTATAATCGGGCTGGGCTGCCAGGCTTGCCTAGGCCCTGAGCTGCAGCAGGTATCAACTTACCTAACTCCCCACTTCAGACACTCAGGCGAGCTGCAGGAGGGCTGATGGGAAGCACATTCTGGGAAGCCCAGAACAAACTCAGGGATCTGGGGAGAAGCCCGGAGCTGGCTAGAAGTCAATGGGCCTTTAGAAGTTAGGAAGCTCCTCGTTAGCCACATGGGCAAGGCCTCCAGGCCATTACTCCGCTATGTGCAGAAGCCAACCAGCATGCTCTTTAGGAGGAGCCGACTGCCCCATGGAGGTATAAGGAATGCCACCTTCATCCCCACACCCCTGACTTCCCCCACCCTCCTGCATCCCCTCACTCTTCTGGGCTGCTTCAGACTCTCCTAACTCTGATGGAAACTCAGGAAGGAAAGCGTAGGGGATCCCCAATAGCTCACTAGATCAGGCCCAGTAATCTTCATCCTGTAAGGCCCCACATTTGTCATAAGCAAGCAATACCCACCAAAGACACTACCCTGAGCCAGGCACCGTGCCTGGGGTTCAGGACGAATCAGCCAAGCCTAGATAGGGAAGCGAGGCTCATCCAAACCTTGGGTGTCTGGGATCAAGTGAGATGCCCTAGGAACCAGGGGAGAGAGAGTAGAGATCTGCAAATGGACAAAAAATTTACAACCTTCAGACCCTATCAGCTCTATCATTAGACTGGTTTACTAAGACGAACAACGCTTTCCAGCTTTCTTCAATTGTAAGTCATAACCCATGGCGGGTAATGGCTATCCATTCTCATCTGATTTCCTCAAGATGGAGATAGAGAGAACCAGCACTCATTAAGCACCTTTGACGTGTCACATGCCAGGTTGGGCCACTTCACATCTACCTCCTACTTCAATGCTCCTGCCTAGGCAACCTGGGCAGCAAGCTGAGACATGGCTGCCTTGGAAGGCTCATGAGACAGCTTTTGGTTGTTACATTTGTTTCTGCTCCACCTACAAGAACTTCCTTGTGCTTCCCTGGAGAAGCAGATCTGCCAGGCCCTAACAGGCAGGAGAGTGAATTCTGCACTGCCTACCGTTCCAGCCAGGACAGGCTACATGGCGGCACTGTTGGCTCAGCTCAGAAAGATGTATAGCCTGAGAGATTTCCTACTGAAATGGAACAGCAGCCTAGTAGTTCATTTGCCTGCGGAATACAGTCCAAGCTACTGGTTCATTAAATGCGGGAATGCCAAAGTGACTAAAACACAGGCCCTGTCTTCAAAAGGCTCATACATCATCAGCAGAGAAACCCATAAACAGAAAGTGTCCCCTTGTATGGATGCTGAGAGAGACATCCATGCAAGAATGCTGGGGACACACAGGAGAGAGTGGCCGGTTCTACCCGGAGGCAGCAAAATCTTTCATGGTGGGCATGGCCCTTGAATTGTCTTGAAGGTCCCATCGGATGTTAGTATCCAAGGAATCAGGGCTGAATAAGGCAATGGCCCCTGTGTCTCCAGGCCCCACTCTCCCTGGAGTGACAGCACTAACTCAGAAAAGCAAGAGGTCAGCTGGGGAAACACATGGAAGATATTACTGGAGGCCAAAGCAGGGAGAGACCCAAAGACTGGCACATCATAAGGACATAATATGATTGTTGAATTAAATTAAATTAAATTGGGCAGAGGTAGTCAGGAAAAACCATCCAGAAAAAGTGGCATGTGCTAAGCCTCCCTGAGAGAGGTCTGAATGATAAAAAGGACTGAGAAAGCAGGGACACACCAACAGAGCCCAAGTTGGATGTCAGCGTGTGAATAATTCAAACTGGCTGCCAGAGGATGGCTCAGTGGAGACCCGAGCTCTGTTCTCAGCTCCCAGACCCAGGTTACCTGGGCCAGAACCTCAGAGAAGACAATGTCCTGTCCTGCACCCTCCCCAGGGGCAAGCAGCCTCCAGCGATAGACAGCAGCAGAGCTCTGCCCACGCCCCAAGGAAAGCTCAGGGGCCGTGGAGACTTCCCCAAATTTGGATTAAAAAAACAGCTCCTCACTGCCTCCTCCACAGGATACATAGCTTCTCTCTAAGTCAGCAGGAATCCATCACTACGGCTATGAAAAAATAAACAAAGGGAATCTGATTTCAAGGGACACTTGGGCTCCAAGAAGAAGAACAGCACACTTAGATGGGTCCTTCCCCTCCAGAGCATGCTGAGTTGCGGGGAATATCACAGCTACAATTCCAGCAGAATCCAAAGCACTTGCTGCCAGTGATGGAGCAATAGAGTCATGCTCAGGGACCCTGGGGACACTCCAGCATGGGGAGATAAGGGCATGTCAATGGAAACACAAGAGAAAAGCTAGAGGACTCGAATCTTGCTGTGACACAGAGGTCAAGCCAACAACATTGTCTTCTCTCACTCCTGGACCTGGGCACCCCCTCTATTGGCCTCATAAGAGTCAACTGACACCTGGACACCAACTGTCCTGCTTGTGAAATGCCTGTGCTATATTTGAAAATTGCCTTCCTTTTTCTATTTTTTGGTAAGGTCTACATTGTATGTAGGAACCCCCAGTATTCCATCAGGATAGAACCAAGTTGAGCCTTAAAGGAGCTATCCTACAGCAAGGTTGCACAGGAAGGTTGCATGTTGTGACAAAGCACAGATCTCTTAGGGGTGCAGGACACTGGATGGGTTCTTAAAAAGAAAACAAGAATACAGAAAGCATCAAAGCCACTAGAAAAGCAGAAGCTACTTAACCTGAGTAGTTTGTTTGGCAGAGCTCTCAGCTGAGTTCAGAATGATGTGCTGGCCCAAGAGTTTCCCTACTGAGGCAGAATTTCAGCAGCCTGGTGATTCTGTGGCATGTAGAGTATGGTTCGAGCTGTTAGTTCATTAAATGTGGGAATGCCAAGGTTACTAAAACACAATTCTTTCCTCAAACAGCTCATAAGTTATTAGAAGAAGAGAACGGAGAGGCTCTGATTGCTTAACAAATTCAAATCTATAGAGTGAGATTAGCAGGGCTGATACCTGTTAATTTCTAATCCCACAGAGGACTCACAAATGGTAACAGCATCAAAGAGCACTGTGAGAGCTCAGAAATGCAGAGGATGACAGGTTCCCTGGCTCTAAGACAGTGGGAGGTCATAAATGGACAAAACTCAGGTGCCAGAACCAGAGAATGTGAGTCGTGCCCCTAGTTCTGCTAATGACCTCCTACAGGGCATGGGAACAAGTCCCCCCCCCCACTTCTGTGGGCCTAGTTTCCACTTCTGTGCAATGATAGGCTTGGCCTGGGTGACTTCTGAGGGCCTGCTGGGTGCTGACCTATAGTCTACAGTTCCAACAAGGAGAGTGTGATGAATTTGCCAGGAGGTGGAAAGAACTGTCCCATCCATGCCCAGCCCTATCTAGTGCATATATTGTGCCATCAACCCCATGAATGCTTGAGTCTGTTCCTAAGCCCAGAGATTTATGGGAACATAGATATAGACAAAACTTACACTTGCACTTAGATTTAGATTTAGATATAGATTTAGATATATATTAGATATAGACATAGGTTAAATATATAGATATACATGTATAGATATGTAAATGTGTGTGTGTGTGTGTGTGTCTGTGTGTGTCCTACTGAGCACCTTTCCTTTAGTGAGGGACAGTGCTGCTGATTTTACCTGAGTCCATTTTCTATATAGCACAACAAAATTCTCTCCATTCTTCAAAGCCCATCTCAAGAACCTCTGCCTCTAAGGAACATTTCTTGACCTCAAAGGAGAGTATCTCCTCCTCCTCTAAATTCCTACAGGCTGCCACTTGAGCCATACATCACCCCATTATAACAACGAATTACTAAATTATCACCTATGGAAGCACTACCATGGACAGAGAAATTATCTTACATCTACAGAGGCTACCAAGGACACCTGTTCTTCGGGCTGTCTTTGGTGAAGATGCCAGTGACCAGCCTGCTTCCTGTAGCAGAGGAGGTGCTCAGCACATGCCTGTCTACAGAGTTCATCCACCAAAAACTGAACTTTGACCCACACCTTGTACCATACACAAAAATTAACTTGAAAAGTCTTTTTTACAAACCTAAATGAAAAAGCCAAAACCACCAAGAAAAAAGAAAGAAAGAAAGAAAGAAAATATAAAAGATTATATTTAGAACCAGAGGGCAAGCAAAGATTTCCTAAACTGGGCACAAAAAGCACCAACCATCAAAAAAATTGATATATTGGACTTCTGCTCATTAAAAGACTCATAAAAAACAAAAAGATACACCACAAGAAAATATTCAAAATATATCCAACAAAGAACTAGAATCCAATTATAGTTTTAAATTTCTATAAATCAATTTTTAAAAGACAGCCTAAAAGTGAGAAAAGACTTAAACACTTCACAAAGAAGAAATCCAAATGGCCAATAAACATATAAAAAGATATTTAACATCATTAGTAATCAGGGAAACACAAACTAAAACCACTGTGATTTACAACTACACACCCACTAGAATGGTTCAAATTGAAAAGACTTTTGATATCCAATGTTGGAAAGGATGCAGAACAACTGGATTTCTCATGCTTCTAAGGTTAAAGTGTAAGATTGTACGACTACTTTGAAAAATTATTCAGCAACGTCTTATAAAGTTAAATACATGTCTACCTTATGACCCAACAATTTCACTTCTATGTAATTACCCAAAAGAAATGAAAACATGTGTCCACAAAAGACTTACATAGGAATACTCCCAACAACATTCATAAAAGCTCTTGATTGGAAACAACAAATTAAGGTAGACTCATCCGATGGGATAGTACGCAACAGTGAAAAGAAACAGAGGGACTGATGCACACACAACTGGAGTAAATCTCACAAACAGTATGCTCAGCTAACGGAGCCAGGGGAAAAAAAGAGTTCACATTATTTGAGCCAGATTTTTTATGAATTTCAACAACAGGCAAAATAAATCTATGGAGATAGTATAGAGAATATATTTTTGTTTTTGTTTTTGTTTTTTCCTGTGGGAGAAGAGGAGTTAGAAGAAAAAGACACAGGGAAATTTCTCGGGTAATAAAAATGCTTTATATCTTGATGGGGGTATTGGTTACATGAGCATACATATTTGGTAATGCTCATTAACTGTACACTTCAGTTCTGTGCATTTTGTAGTGAGTAATTATACCTCAATTAATTATAAAGGAATAATTAAGAATAAAGGAATTCACTAGACTACTATTTACAAAATGCCTTCTATGTACCAGACCTTGGGCTAGGGGCTGGGGATATGTCCTCTGTCAAGAAGAATGAACAGGAAAAACTCCCCTGTGATGGTTCCCACATGCCCACCATCCTAGTGACTGAAGCCCCTCCTGGGCCTTGACAATCACCCTCTGAGCACACACACTCACACACACACACACACACACACACATATGGAAGCAGCAGGGATTCTCTCCTGCTGCCCTAGATCTCTGATGCATGGTAGTGCAGAAACACTCAGATCACAAGGAACCCTCCATAACTGTACTAGCTGCCCAAAGTGGGCTGGACAAGAATCAGTCTTCCAGGTCAGAAGTAATCAAACTCCAGCATCACACCCAGAGACCTCAAGCAGAATCCCTTCTACTCCTGCCTTTCTTCCCAGGGAAGCTCTTCTCCTTGGGCTTTGGGCCTTGTCTGCAGCGTTAGAAGCGCCACAGGAAGAGAGGAAGGGGAGGCCCTGACCTGCAGGCTCCCAACTCCCCCACCTACCCCTCCGGGGAGAGGAGAAATCCAAACACAATCCCATTCTCACAGGCAGCTCTTCCAAGAAAAACCAAGTTCTAGAGATGCCGAGTCTGGTGTGAATAAGGAAAAAATGCAGAAATCCAAAAAGCAAGGTCCAAAAAACATTTCTCCCGCTGAGTGTGCTATGAAAAGAAAGGGCACAAGGAGATGGACGGGAAAGGACCCCAGGGCACCCAGAGCCAGTGGGGGGTTGTCCTCCAGCCACCATTAATTTTCCTGGACAGGATCTGATTTTCAGTGACCTGGGAGATACCTCAATGCTTTCAAAATATTAAATCCTGCTTGAAGGAACCTCTTACTTCTGAGCTTTGATTCCTCATCTGTGAAACAGGAAGAACAATCCCCACCCTGCCAACTTCATGGGGGTAATATAGCATCATAGAGAGGGCACATGAATATGAAAGGACTTTGTAAACTCCGAGATACTACACACCTTAGCCATGGTCAATATGGAGTGTGGTTCACAGCCTCCTAGAATATTTGCATTTTATAAGTAGAAGGGCCTGGGTTGGAATTCCAGCTCCTCACATAGTGTGCAAACTTAGGAAGGTCATTCTGTTTCTCTGAGCCAGCTTCCACATCTGTAGAATAGGAATGTTAACATCGCCCTTGAAGTTCGCAGTGAAGATTAGGAAAATGCCTATAAAGTCTTTAGGAGAATATCTGCCTACGTAGATGGCATTCGATAAATGGGAGTTGTTACAATTCCTACTGTGTACAAGGGATTGCAGTCACTCCTGCCTTAGCCTTTGGAACAGGAAAGTAGCAGATCTCCTGGGTTGTCCAAATAAAAGCCCCACCCCCCCCACCCCACCCC
>NW_007726163.1:214412-219272 GCF_000696425.1 Galeopterus variegatus
CACCCACCCCCCACACGGGCTCATAATTTTCTGAAAGAGTTTGTTAGGCATCCTGCGAACATTAAGAGTTACTGCCATGTAGCTCCTCCTCCGGGCCAGGCACAGGGCTCAGAGCTGTGGCCTGCATTATGGCATTCACAAACAGCGCAGGAGGAAGGAAGGTGCCACCTCCATTTCACAGAGCAGGGCACTGTGGTTCAGTGAGGTAACAACCAGAGAGTGGCAGAGGAAGCACACACATCCAGGACTGTCTGAGTCTAAAGCCAGGCCCCCAGGGCTGCAATGTGCCAGCATTCTCACCAAATGCAGCTAAAATCAGCCTAGAAACCTCAGCCAACCATGGGAACACCATGCTCTCAGAGGCTGGGCAAAGTGCAGTCTGGGGACTCGTGCTCGGCAGCTGCAGCCCCCACATTCTCCACCACCCTCCAGGAGTAATGTCATCTTCCATTCCCACCTTCCTGTCTGCAGGAGATGTCAGTGAGGCCACAGCCAGCCGAGGCTGCCAGGGCCCATCCACAGATTATTGGATGGGCCAGCAGGGCCTTAGAATATTCCCAGATGCTCGGGCTACTTGTTGAGCCTTGGTGGAAGTGCTGTGGGTGGGAAGGCTGGTGAAACGGGGCAGTGGAGGCAGCAGCCAGGGATAGGTATTGCATTGGGACCTGAGTAGCCCCAGAAGTGGCCTTTAGAATTGCAGCCTGGAATGGCATCCAAGGGCACAGGCCAGTGCAGCTCAGTCCCCAGGCCAGGGTAAGGGCAGGAAAGAGAGGAAAAAGGAAAGAGGATGCAGTGGGCTGTATCAAGTCATAACCTCTCCTTACCTTGCAAAGGGAGGCCACCTGGAGAGAGACCCAAGAATCCATAAACATCTCTACTCCGCATCTATCTCAACTGTGCTCAGCCTGGAGGTAATAGGGAGGGTCAGGTGGGAACGTACCCGTGGACAGGAGGAAGGGTTTCCAGGCAGAGGAAATACTGTGATCCCAACAGCAGGCAAAAGCAGGGCACGCAGGGTGCTCAGGGCGGGAAACTTTGGGGAGTCCAGTAGGTTGGCTCACAGAGAGCAACGGGCAACTGTGAGGTGTGGCTGGAGGCGGGGCAGGCCTCGTAGGTGGCCCCACGGAGGTTAGACTTTCCTCTCAATGGGACGGCGCCGAGGCAGAGGAAGGATGGGGCAGAGTCGGGCTTTAGAGCCACACGGTGCGATGTGATAGCCACTAACCACATGTGACTCTTTAATTGAAATTAAATAAAATAGAAATGCAGGTCCTCAGTTGCTCTCTCCACATGTCAGGTGCCCCCCAGCCTGGACAGTGCAGATGTAGATCTCCGTCATCACAGAAGGTTCTACTGGACGATGCTGCTATGGAACAGTCCCTCCACCTCCACGGGAAGGAAAGGGAAGTAGAGACAGGAGATCGGTGCAGAAAAGCGAATGAGCCCGGCCTGGGGCTACGGTGGAGAATGGGACAGAATTGGAATGGAGCGACATTTAAGGACAGAGGGACAAGGCTTGGAAACCAAATGGCTGGGGGGTAGGGGTGCTAAGAAGAAGCTGGGGAACTCAAGAATGATGGCCTGCTTTCTGGCATGGTCAGCTGGGGGGCAGAGGGGTGGCAGGCAGCTGTCACTCACGGAGAAAAGGGAGAAGAGGTGGATGTGGGAGAGAGGTGACATGCTTCAGTTTGGATGTGCCCAGCATCAGGTACCTCTAGGACACCTGTGGCCTATGCTCGGGGGTCTGCAGCCCTGGTGGGGTTTGTACCATGTGGCCACGTGGCCACGTGGCCAAGGGGCCATGAGGCGGAGCACACAGCTGTGGAGCGAGCATGGGGAGTGGCGTCGAGGGTCCCTGGCAGGGGGGCCCTGGGCTGTGGAGCTGAGTACTGCGGGCTCTGTGCTGTGCGTGACAGGCTACGGGATGGCAGATCCATTGCGTGAGGCCCAGGGACCGCGGCTCAGGGCTGCGACTCTGAGGGTCTGGGGAACTCGGGCTCTGAGCAGAGAGCCATGGGCTATGGGTCTGAGAGACTGCTGACAGTCTTGCAGAGCCTCTCTCTCCCCCAGGGTGGAATCTGGGTTTTTGGTTGCCTGGGGAAGCTCCAGAGGTGCCCTGGCCTGAAGCAGCCTGGGAAAGCGGAGGACAGAGGGACACGTGAATGCAGGCCAAGGCTTGCAGTTGCTCGGGGTGTGGAAGCCGCTGAGCCCTGGCTCCCACAGCCTCACGGCGGGCCCCACCTGGTGGCTCCCCATGCACCGGAGGGTGGCACCACACAAGCGTGTTGTTCTCCAAAGCCACTGAGACACTTCCTGTCAGTTCACATAATTGAGTATTACAGTATTTAAATTACAAATTGAAGATTATTTTTACAGGTGCCATTTCAAATATAACACGAAATTTCTTGACATTACATCAGCCCCAGCACACAAACAGCTGCACAGGCTGCCCGCATGTGTGAGGCACATGCCGAGGCTGGTCATGTTACCACGTGCCCTGCACAAGTGCAGGGGAGAGCGTGTGTGTGATTGAGTAAAGAGGGTGTGACAGTCCACGTGACTGTGATCAAGAGTGCAAGTGCATGTGTGGCACCAGGAGTGTGTAGATGCATGCAATTATGCATGCATATATCCAGCTCCACAGGTGATCATCGCTGGGCAGGCAAAACCTGGCCCATGTAAGTCTTCTCTAGAGCTAACCTTGAGACTCCAGGAAGAGGACAAACTCTACTCCTCCATAGATGGGCTGTGCAGGCCCAAAGTGGTCCTGCAGTGCCCCCCAGTGGACACCGCCCCCACCCCAATCCCAGTCAGATCCACAAGCTGATTGCAAAGATGCTGCTTGTGTCCTTCCTGCAAGGGACCGACCCCAGGCCCAAGCTCTTGAGTGATGCGGGAGGAGCCGCCACTCAGAGGCAGACTTAGGGGAACTCTAGCCATGGCTCGATCTCTCTAGCCTGGGCCCTGTGGCCTTCCTCCTTCTGGGCCAGGCACAGCCCCAACACATGCACTCCTTCCGACCACGGCGACATCCCACCTTCAAGGACAATCACTAGGTCAGCCTCTTCCAGGAAGTTTTCCCTGAGCCCCCAGATGAGAGGAGCTACCTTCCCTAAAACCCTTCTTCAGGTACAATTGGCTCTGCAGGGGGCCCCAGTGTCCCTTGAGTCCCTCTGGGAGCCCCGGAGGACAAGGCCTGGCACAGTCCCTGCTGCTGCCACTGGGCACAGCCCGGGGGGGACAAAGAGAAGATGCTCCACAAAGTAGAATGTGCTCATTTGCTCTCTCATGTCACGGACTGCAAGAGTCTTTGGAGAGAGACTGACTGAGACAGGAGAGACAATGAAGAAACACCACGATCTCTGATTGTCACTCAGGAAGTTCCTGCTGTGGACGTGGCCAGCGGAGGTGGAGAACTGTGCTTGTAGATCAAAGGGACGACTCACATGCCACAACTATTTTAGGCAGCGAGTTTTAGCATGGAAAAGAAGGATATCTCAGAGTCTCGGCTCTGACAAAAGAGTTATCTGGCGTCCCATTTTAGCAAAATGTCATTCATGGCACTGGCAAGCACCCACCAGGCCATCTGGCCATGGGCAAAGTAGGAGCATGAAGCTGCGTGGGCACCTGCCTGGCCTCAGCTGGGCTCCTATGCCCCGCCCTGAGAGATGGGGCATCACAGAGGAAACAGGAGCATCTAACCACAGCGTCATGGGGGAGCCAGCCACGCCCTGACTTCCCCTGAGAATCACTGGCTACATTTGTAGCAGCAATGAGCTCAGTGACCCCTGGACTCACCACAGAAGCTCCACGGCCTGGCACAGACCACCTCAGCACCCAGCTCTCTGAAGGCCTAGCCCACTCAGAGACCCAGACTTCGCCCTGTCCTGCCCCCTTCTCCCAGGCTTTACGGCATTGCTATCCTCTGATGCCAACACCCCGGGCTCACTTCAGGGAAAAGAGGGAAGCCAGAATCAGCTGAGCAATGTGGAACAGGAAAGAGGAAAGGGCAGAAGAGCTGGTTGTTCTTACAACGTGCCAGGTCCACAAGACCAAGTGTGCAAACCAAAGGGCTCTAGAGAGGGCTTGTCCTTGGCTGTGTGCAAAATGAGGGTGGAAATTCAGCCTGAGCCAGGTGACCAGCCTCTCCCCACAGGCCTGAGAGGTCCCCTTCCAGATGTCGGGGCTGTCTACCTCCAGCCCCTGCAGCTCAGGGCCAGGCAATCCTCTCCCGCCTGTCCCCTCATCCTCTGCGTGAGCTGCAGGATGTCGGGGCTAAGGGAGAGAGGTGCAGGTAGGGAGGGGGAGACTCAGAGCTCCTCTGTGCACAGAAAAGCCAAGAATGAGCAAGCAGAAGGACCCACCCAAAACGCGGAGCAACTTGGTGCCTACCACTGCTCTGACTTCTGGACCACCACTATTTTCCAGGTGGCCTCTTCCCAGCCTATAACCTTCCTGTCATTTTTGTTTTCATTGTACACACTTATGGAGTACAGTTTATCGTTTGAATACATGCGTATATTGTACAATGATCTAGTCAGGATAGTTAGCATATCTATCACCTAAACATTCATCATTTCTCTGTGATTATAACACTTAAAATCCTCTTTTCCAGCTATCTTGAAATATGCAATACAATAATATATGCAATACAATATTATTAACTATTGTCAATTTAGAGCACCAGAACCTAATCTTGCTATCTAACCGTGACTTTGTAACTTTGTACCAGTCTACCAACCTTTTCTCGCCAACCCCCCACCCCCTTTCCTGCCCTGGTAACCACTCTTGCCTCTATTTCTTTTTTTTTTTTTTTTTTTTTTTTTTTTTTTTTTTTTTTTTTTTTTTTTTTTTTTAAAA
>NW_007726163.1:219288-346220 GCF_000696425.1 Galeopterus variegatus
TATATGCAATACAATAATATATGCAATACAATATTATTAACTATTGTCAATTTAGAGCACCAGAACCTAATCTTGCTATCTAACCGTGACTTTGTAACTTTGTACCAGTCTACCAACCTTTTCTCGCCAACCCCCCACCCCCTTTCCTGCCCTGGTAACCACTCTTGCCTCTATTTCTTTTTTTTTTTTTTTTTCTTCTTTTTTTTTTTCTTTTTAATTTTTTTTCTCAATTAACCCGTGATAATTGGATATATTTATGGAATACAATATGATATTTGGCTACATTCATACTGTGTTTTCTGCCACTTTTGATTGTCTCTTCATCTTCTCTATATTGCCGTCCCCTGTCTCCATCCATTTATCTATCATGGGAAGTGCGAGTGAATCTTTCCATGCTTCAAATACAACACAGATGTTACTAATCCAGGTCCCAACCTTGCCTGCAGCCTCCATGCAGAGCTGATTCCTCACCTGCCCCTTCTCAATGTGCAACTCACTTCTTTAAACTACAGCTTTCAAACAATTCCAGATATGGCTGGTAGCCCCACTCCAGGAGAAACGTCTGTGAGAAAAGAGGGAGAGTCACAGCAGATGGCAGGGCACGTTCTCAGTCCAAGAAGACAGAATCAATATCTTCGTCATCATCATCATCATACAAGCCCCATGCTAAGCACTCTACACAGATTATCTCATGTAGATTTTGCCCCCAACCTTAGGAGGGGGACATTTGCTTATGCACTGAACAGAGCCAGAGGGCAAGGCTATGCCACCTCCCGTGGGCACTCAGCCTCGCTTGCTCTCTGTCCCAGCTCCTCCATCTGTCTGACCCGCATTTTCCCAACTGTGGGAAGGAACTCATCAGTGGGTTCATAAAATAAATGTAGTGGATCTGGGCCGGCCCGGATAGTGCGCCGCTTGGGAAGTGCAGCAGCGCTCCCGCCCGAGGGTTCGGATCCCACATACGGACCGGTTCCCGCTCACTGCCTGAGCGGGGAAGGAACTCATCAGTGGGTTCATAAAATAAATGTAGTGGATCTGGGCCGGCCCGGATAGTGCGCCGCTTGGGAAGTGCAGCAGCGCTCCCGCCCGAGGGTTCGGATCCCACATACGGACCGGTTCCCGCTCACTGCCTGAGCGAGGCGCGGGAGCGACACCGAGTTGCGATCCCGTTGCCGGTCCCCGGTCCGGTACGGGGGCAACACTGAGGGTTGCAATCCGTTGCCGGACACGGAAAAAGACAAAAGACAAAAAAAAAAAATGTAGTGGATCCCAGCAAGCATTTTTACATGAAAGAAAGGAATCATATGTTCACAGTGCATCATACATTTCATTGAAACAAGCATTGCTTCAAGAAACTTTTGTTAGAGTTATGTAGACGTGTTTTATGCACAGAGAGAGGATGCAACAGAGTACAATTTAAAATACGTCTCTTACTATGAGTCACAGTCAAAAATCTCTACAAGCTGTTGTACTGGACTCGGTCCATGCCCTCCTGTGGGAATTTCTATCCTGTTCTCCCATCTTCTATGCTATGGGTGTGGTATGGATTGAATGTCTCCCCCGCCAACTCATTGATGCTTAAATTGTGTCTCCCAAAGTTCCAGGTATTGGAAACTTGGCCTCCACTGTAACTCTTGTGGGTGGAAATCCTATTTTGGTAATTGAAAGGTGGGGCTTTGAAGAGATGATTAGATTGTAGGACCACAGTGCACATAGTGAATGGATTGATAATGGTGGTCATGGGTGTGGTTCTGAGGGCTTTAAAATGAGAGTGAATGAGAGTTTCTCTCTCTCTGCTCTGCCTTCTTCTGCCATGTGAAACCCCTATGTTGCTATAAACCCACCACCAAGAAGACCCTCACTAGACATGGACTTTTCCCTGAACTTTGGACTTCCTAGCCTCTGAAACTGTAAGCAATAAATTTTGTTTTCTTACAGATTACTCAGTTCCAAGCATTTTATTATAAGCAACAGAAACAGCCTAACACAGGATGTCCCCTCACCACCCACGCAGGTTCTCTGTTGCCCTGGTTTGCTGAGGAGCAGCCATTGGGTCCCATGGACACTGACAAGCCTGCCATCAGGACAGGCTAACCAGCCAGGCCAGAGTCCTGAGAATGCCTTTCCCATCTGTCTCCTGCCTCAGTGAGGTGCTTCTGTCTGCCTTGCAAGACTGATGTTTCCCAAAAGAGGCTTAATGACTCCTTCCTCTCTGAGCTGTCAGGTTAGTGCCTTTGTCTACAGAATTAGCACAGGTGCACCTGCAGACTGGTGTCCTCATTAAACTATTTTCTGCATCTTGATCCCATAAGGATGGCTCCAGGGGACCTTTCAAAGAAGCACTTCATTTGCAGTGGCCTCTCCAGATTGGAAGGGGTGGTCCCAGTTCCATCAGCAGAGGCAGAGGGAGGCCCAGGTCTCTCTGAGTTTTCTCTACCAACCTACTGCAGCTGGACCGCCTGCACAGGTGGAGAGAGTTGTGGGAGTGGGACTTCGTGTCTCCCCTTGTCTGGCAGCTCCCATCCTATCCCTTCCCCCAGCATTCTCCTAGCCACAGACAAGCCCCAGAGCAGTAGTGTGCACTTCTATTCTGGGCTGCTCCTCCTTTGTCAAAAAGGCTCTCTGTGAGAATACATTCACTAATGGTGGCATTTCAGGTGGAGGAGATGTTACCGGATGGAAGGTCCCTGAAATCACCCCATATCAACACCCACATACTCCACTCTGGGTACCACCCTCCCTATCCTCTATGCAGCTCAGGGTCCAACTTTCTTTGAGTAGCCTCCCATGGATGCCAGTCCTAGGAAAGAAAGACCCCAAACATGCCCTAAGTACTGCCTAGGGACCAAGCTCAGGAGTTGGGGAGACACAGTTGGGGTGTTGGTCAGAAATTCACTTACTATTCTCCAGAGGAGAAAGGATGTCTAGTGGGACATTGGCCAATGGCAAATTATAAATGCTAAGTGACAATGTGGAGGGTCAGAGTCAGGATCACCAGAATTTAAAGGAGAAGGAGACTTGTGGGCAACAGGGCTGTGGAAGTGGAGGATTCCTAGAAATAGAAGCTAGAATAAGATTTTAGAAAATGGTAGATAAAGAGACGACAAAGAAGCCAAAAGCAGAAATGAGTATTCCAGGCAGGGAGAATGGCCTGAGCAAAGAGGAGGGAGATGAAAAATATAGGACTTGTCTGAGGGAAAGGGACTTGATTATCCAAGCTAGAGCAGTCTATGTATAGGGGAGAAGTAGGACACAGAGCAGAGCTTCCCAGCCAGTTGCAGCTGGATACAGGCACACCAAGACACAAGGCCACTAAGCCCTGGCGCGGGCCAGCAGGGCCTGAGGCAGCCAAGCCCTGGGTCAGTACCTCCAGTGGACATGGAGCAGGTCAGCAAACTGTGAATTAGACCATGGCATTGAGATCACGCCCTGCTCCCTCCAGCTGCCCCCAAAATCAATCACTCTCTCTCTCGCTTTCTTTCTTTCTTTTTGTTTTTTTAAATTTATGAAGAAGCAAAGTTTATTTCTTACAGTTTGGGCAGCTGAGAAGTCCATGGTCCAGGGGGCACATCTGCTGCCTCTCTCTCTCTCTCTCTCTCTCTCTCTCTCTCTCTCTCTCTCTCTCTTTTTTCCTCTCTCCCTCTCATATACAACAAATATTTACTGGTACCAGTCTGCTTGGAATTGTGCTGAATGGTGGGAATGCAGCAATGAATCAGACTACACCCTTACACTCAAGGATCACATGATCTAGTAAAGAAGACAAGCGAGTAAATCATTTTATCTCAATGAAATGCAACAGGAGCTAGGACTGAGGTATGTTGCAGGCAAGGTAGGAGCTCCGACGAGGCATCTCATGCAACCCGGGGGCCAAGGAAGACTTCCAAGAAAAGCTGGTCACTGAGCTGAATCTTAAAGGGAGGGTGGGAGGGGCCAACCCCGTGGTGCACTCGGGAGAGTGCGGCGCTGGGAGCACAGAAGCGCTCTGGCCGCGGGTTCGGAGGGATGGCCTATATAGGGATGGCCGGTGCGCTCACTGGCTGAGCGCGGTGCGGACGGTCTCAAAAAAAAAAAAAAGAGAGAGAGAGAGGGTGGGAGGCAGCCAGGGGGAAAAGGGAGAAAAGAACCTTCCAGGCCACTGGAACAGCATGAGCAAAAGTCAGGCAGCAGGACCATAGGAGATGTGAAAGGATCTACAGACAGGTCAGAGTTGCTGGAGTGAAGCTAAGGCTGGAGCTGTCCTGTCCAGCAGGAGAAGGAGAGAGAGTAGGGAACTGTTGAAGGAGAGAGAGTAGGGAACAAGGGAGGATGCAGGAAACCTTTCCCAGCCCCAGAGCTATTCCTTGGAAGAGAAATACGCACCTGGGCCTAAGGGAAGGAGGGCATCCCTTGATTGGGGGCAGATGACACTCCCCAGGGCTGAGGTTGCTGCTCCTGCTGCCACCGACACCCTCTGCTCCCCCAGAGGGTATTGCCCTCGCCGAAGGGCTCAGTCCAAAGAGTGCCTAGTGTCCTTCCAACAAGCTTATTCTTAGCAAAGCTTTTCCTGTGACTTTTCTTGGAGAGGAAAAGACAAACACTCTTCACTATAGTTCTTCCCCGGCCAGCTTTCCAGAGAACTACTTCCATACTGGGGGAGAAACCCCAGGGACAGGGCTAGGAGAAGGAAGATTTCCAGGGAACAGAGAAGAGGGAATGATTAAAGTCTATCAACTACGAGGTTGTCTTCAGGGCAATTAAACTTGGCAAGAACAATCTAGTTCGTTCAGGTTGTTCCACTGGCAGACACGTTTTTAAGAATAAGGGAAAAAATAACGTCCATTGTACGGCAAATACGGTGATTAATGAAGATCACTACAGGCATTTATTTGGTTTGGGGGTTAGAAAAACCCATCAATTTCATATGTGGAAAGGCAAAAGCAGATTTATCTATATCTTTGATATCTAAGTCACCACAAAATCAAATATGTTGGGGATGATCCTATTTTTTTAAAGGTGGCATAAAATAAGGGCAAAATATGAATCACTTGTAATAAAAAAAGAACAGAAGCGTATTAGTCCATTTCTGTTGCTATAGCAGAATACCTGAGACTGGGTAATTTATAAAGAACAGAGGTTTATTTGGCTTACAATTCTGGGACAGCTGCATCTGGCACAGGCCTCAGGCTGCTTCTACTCATGGCGGAAAAGTGGCAGGCAGCTGGCGGGTACAAGCAGATCACATGGCAAGAGGAAGCAAGAGAGAGAGAGAAGGTGCCAGGGTCCTTTAAACAAAGACATCTCGTGGAAACTAATAAAGAGAGAACTCACTCACTACCCCCACCCCCCAGGGAGAGCATTAATCCATTCGTGAGGGATCAGTCCCCATGGCCCAAATAGCTCCCAATACTGCCGTATTAGGGATCAGATTTCCACATGAGTTTTGCGGGGACAACACATCCAAACGCTATCAAGCAGATATATTTTTAAAAATAAACAAATAACTCATCAAGAAAAGCAGAAGCCTCACAGGTTTGTGGCTGCCAGGTCCTAGGCTCCACCATCTGGTCCAGCAGGTGCCACAACCAAGCAGCTCTGATGATATTCACAGTGATCAGAGAGATTGCCTCTCCTCTGGGCTCCAGCAGTCCAACTCATTATGATACCCTGTCCTGTGTGACTACTTCTCTTTTACCACATCCTTGTCCTGCCTCCCAGGGAGCAGTGAATATCTTGAGAGCAGGGACCTTGTCTCATTGATGGCCGTGGAGAAATGGGTCCATATGGGGTTTCCAGCCATCCAGTCTCAACCTGGAAGCCCAGAAAGATGCATCACACAGATGTACAAGTCCTGATTCTTCTGCCAGGCCTCCTTCTCCATGCCAGTGCCCCAGTCCCATTAAGCCCAGTTACATTTTCAGGTGAGATGTGCTTGGAGAGAAAGTATGGGTCCATTTTTTGGTGCTTATAACAAAATACCTGAAACTAGGTAATTTGTAAAGAAATAGAATTTATCTTTTACACTTTTGGAAGCTGGGAAGTCCAAAGTCCAGGGGCGCATCTGGTTAGTGCCTTGTTCTTGGTGGTGACTCTTCACAGCAATGCAGAGCATCACATGGTGAATGGCTGAGCAAGTCAGAGCTCACCTCCTCACCTGCTCTCCTTTTAAAGCCATTAGAACCATGCCCATGACCACCCGTTAAACCATTAATAGACTGATCCATTCGCAAGTGTACAGTCCTCACCAGCCAATCACTTCTGAAAAGGCCCCACCTCCCAAATACCATAATTAGATTTCCCACCCTTTTAACCCTGTTACAGTGGGGATTAAGTTTCAATGAGTTTTGAGGGGACATTGAATCCACAGCAGAGAGGATCAAGCCACAGTTCTGCATACAGAGCAAGTGACCTCTGCAGGGACCTGACAGACTCCTTCCCGTTTCCAGTGTGGATCCTCTGAACTGAGCCCTCAGTTCTGTCCAGGATATCTCTGGACAGAACTTTCAGGATATCTCTGAAAACTGAAACAACTCCTGCAAATTAGACCTACTCCTTCATGCTTTCCATCATTTTTCCTTCCTTTATTCATTCTGGACCCATTTCTTGCGCTTCGTGTGGGGATAGAGTAATGGACATCTGCCTTCTTCATAGGTTTGTCTTAGTGAGGAAGAAGATGAGGAATTGGAACCCAGGAAACAACTGGGGTCCCACCCCGCCCCGCTTTGTAAATCTAAATAAAGTTGGTCCAAACCCCATGTGGCCTTTTCAGAGTTCCTGTGTATTCTAAGGATAGATCACATCCTGATTTAGTTCATCCACCTGTGACATCCTTTGTCCTCTGAATTCTTATTCTTTCCTCAGTGTGTTATGGCCGCGTGTTTATTTCCACTGTGGAACAGACACAGATACGCAAGTCCTCAGTGTGTAGGGTAAATTTTGCCGGAGGTTGCCCAGGTTACCTCTCGTGCCCCAATCCTGTATCCTCCCTCGGTGGGGGGTTCCAGGACAGGTCACACTGCCCATCCTGGCCTGCACCTGGGCCTGCTGAGTTCTAAATCCAACACCACAGCTTCCCCCGAGCCTGAGAGAAGTACCCTGGTTTTGTTCTCTTGCACATACATAGCTATTCATCAAGTCCAAGAAAGCCAAACACGAAGGTAATATCACTTAGCCAGGCTGCAATTAGCAGATTAGCGGCTTGTTGCTCTTGTCTTGGGTCCCACTCAATGACCTCACAAAAGTCCAGAGAGCCTCAACACTGGGCTGCTCCAGGAAAGGGCCCATCGACTTCCCTGGCAAAAAAATCCCCCAGCCTGTCACCGTGAGTTTCCCCGTTGTAGAGCTAAACTACAATTGATGTTCTGTCTCTATCAATTTCTCAGGAATGCCGGGACGCAAGCCCAGTATTAATGAAGACAGCAGAAAGGAAGGCATGAGCTTGGCCCTGCTCCAGAGCTGACAGAGAGCCTCGATCCTGAGTCATTCCCAAAGACACAGAGAGGCCCAGCTGAGGCAAAACGACAAGGCCCTGGGGTCGCACACAGGCTTGGTGGGGCAGACAGATGCAAGAAGGCCAGGGAGAGAATTTCTGCTGGGAAAATAGCCTCAATATCATTTCTTTTATAATCAGGTATTATTTTCACCACCTGAGGAAGACAATTTTACTCCAGACTAAAAGGGCACACCTGTAGGTACATGCATATGTAGTACACAATCTCTCTCTCACACACGCTCGCGCACACACAGAGCTTATGTGTCACATTAGGGGACCGTGGCAAAGCCAGAACTCCCACTCAAGTAAGGAGCTGATGCTGTATCCCCGTGTGTTTGACCAAATCCCTCAGCACCTCTCCGAACTGCCACTCAGATCAGAAGCCCTCCCAGGTCACAAGCAAGGGGAGCCTTGATTGGCTTGGGAGGCCTCACTGGTATCAAATTAAAAGCCAATAAAATGTTTGTCTTCATCTCGGTTTGAAAAATGAATAGAAACTGGCCCATGTCATTTGGGGGCTTTTGGTTTCAGAACCTTTTAAAATCACATTTAATTCCTTAATACTTTCAAACTGACCTGCTCTTTAAAGTTGTCTCCAGTTAAACTGGAGCAATTCAGCTAAACTATCAATCTTATCAAGACAGTTTACCACCCCTAGGATGTGCACCCTAGAGAATTTGGAGAACACAGCAAGTTCCACAGGGGCTCAAAGTAAGCCCGTTGTGGTGGTGGGACACCTACAGCATTGGAGATAACCATCCCTGACTCCCAAAGTTCCATGAGGATCAAAACCAATGACAAAGGGAAGGTGCTGCCTATAGGCACTCGATAAAGGAGATTTAATATCTTTTGGGATACGGTCATTTTAACACTGTGCTCAGAAGGTTGGGGAATGGAGGTTGTCGTAAGCCCCAAGGCCCTCAAGCCACCCAGGAATGTATAAGCTGCATGAGGAGAAAGTGGGGTGCTTCCTCCTCCTGAACCACTTCACCAGAGAGTCTGCACTAAACACTAGAGGGTCAGAATAATCCTATGCCTCATATGTGTGCTACTAAGGGATATTCTGGGGAATTTAATAGTCACAGTTATAATAGCTATCATAACAGTGTTGGTAGAAGAGGAGAATGGAAGGAAAACGGACTAGAGCATCCAAAAAGAAAGAGAAAGGGGGAAAATGTAGGAGAGAACGCAAGGCTTTACACACAGTAAATGTTCCATAAATATCAGTGGAGAAAAAAATGAATACATACATCAAAAAAATGCACTGGACCTAGATAGAAATGGTTTTATTCCAAGCTTGGTCACTTACTGGATTTGTAATCTTGGAAAATTACTTAGCCTCTGTTGTAGCTCAGAGAGCCATAATAATGTACTATAGAGTGGGTGCCTTAAACAGCAGAAATTTATTCCCCTCACAGTTCTGGAGGCTGTCAGGTCAAGATCAGGTGCCAGCATGACTGGATTCTGGTGAGGGCCCTCCTCCTGGTTTGTAGACTGTCGTCTTCTCAACTGTGTGCTCACATGGCAGAGAGCAGCGAGCAAAGCAAGCTGTCTGGTGTCTGTTCTTATAGAGGCACTCATCGCATCTGACCAGGGCCCACCTTCATGACCTCATCACCTCCCAAAGGACCGTCTCCAAATACCCTGGCACAAGGGGTTAGATCTTCAACATACAGATTTGGTGGGGAGGCGAGGAGCACAATTCAGTCCGTAGCAGCTTCTTTCGGCTTCAGATTCTTCCTTTGCAAAATTAGGGTAATAATAATCCCTATGTTTATTTAATGTATTTTCTTCTATTCAATACTCTACCTTGTCTGGAAGCTATGCATTCTAAGATGCTGTTGACAACAAATTCTGCAACTTCCTGATGGGTAGGACACACGGAAGTTACGTGCCTTCTCCGCCCATATGTCTTCAGAAGATGCGCCCCAGCCATGGGACTGTCAGAACCCTGGTGAAGACACCAAGGAGCAAGGCTGAGGCAGGCTCTTCAGGGACAGGCAGCTGGGAATGCACTTGAACAGGTTATGAGCTTCCAAGAATCTCTAAAGATTATTTCAAAGAGCAGAGGTGAGGATGCTGAAGTGAACGACAGGCAGCACTTATTTATGCGAGAATTTAGGACACACAGACCTGTCTTCCAGTTCCCAAGAGAGGATTAAAAAGCTACCTGTGTTAGAGAAATAAGTAATGCCTGAACAGACCCAGGACTATTTTCTATATGGAAGGATAGAAGGGACTTGAGACAGAATGTGGAACCACCGAAGACTTCCCATGGCTGCCCTGAGCTATAGAGGGAACATGGCAGCAGCTGCTTGGGTTTGGAGTGATGTTTCCAGAAGCTAGAGCTCTGTTCCACCTCTGCACACTGAATTTGGGGAATTCTGGGTGTCTTAGTTACCCAAACTGCTGCTCAGGGACTAAGTTCAGGACAATATGTGCCTCTTCCAAATGGAGCTCTGTGGTTAAGACCTCAGGATAGAACTGGAGTTGGAACTGGATATCTTCCACATTGGCTGCATTGGGGCTTTTTCTCCAGGCTCCCACAGTGTGCCTCTGTTAGCACTCCACTATGGCCATCATTTGCACATGTCTCTGTCCCCACAAAGCTATGGGCACCTGCAGAGCAGAGATCAGGTCCTCACCTCTGTCTCCCAACAGCCTAGCACAGAGCTTGGCGTATATTCTGACTGTTGGCTAAACAGATAAATAGCCATAAAGAGGAAGACAATGCACTAGGCATAAGAGACACCCAAATATATTAGGTACTATTTTTGCCCTGAAAGAGTCACAATCTTCTTAAGAAGACAAAATGTGCATTGACAGGATGGAGTATGGGACTTTGTTGTCTCAGGATTGTGACTAAATCCCAAAGCAATGGACAAGAGGTGTCAAGTATTCCATATTCTAAATTCAGAGTCACCATCTCCCCTCACTGTGCTTCAGGGACCAGAACCAACACTACTATCACAAACTACCAGCCTCAGTCAACACAAAAGGGAATTTGAGAGATGCCTGGGGGTGGTCTGCAGTGTTCAGAAAGAAATTCCATGCCCTCTCCCCAAAGCAAGGAAGGAGGAATACTCCAAGAATCACTTGTAAAGACTAGAAGTTGTTGATATTGTTATGGATTGAATTGTGTCCCCTCAAAATTCATATGCTGAAATCCTAACTACCAGTACCTCAGAATGTGACCTTATTTGGAAATAGAGTCACTGCAATATAATTAGTTAAAATAAGCTCATACTAAAGTAGGGTGATCCCCTAATGCGATATGATGGGTGTCATAAACAAGAACGCCATGTGAAGAGACAGAGGGGAGAATGCCACGTGAAGATCAGGGTTGTGTTGCACAAGGCAGGGAAGTCCCAGAAGGTAGGAGAGAAGGCTGGAGCAGATCCTTCCCTAACACCTGCAGAGGGAGCACGGCCTTGCCAACACTCCCTGATTTTGAACTTCTGGCGTCCAGAAGTATGAGACAATAGATCTGTATTGTTCTTAGCCCCCCAGCCTGTGAACTTTGTTAGGGAAGCCTCAGTAAACCGAGACAGAGGTGTCTGCAACAAGACTTGCATTTCATTCACCTGGTTGGTGT
Organism: Galeopterus variegatus; assembly: GCF_000696425.1. Lineage (NCBI taxonomy): Eukaryota > Metazoa > Chordata > Mammalia > Dermoptera > Cynocephalidae > Galeopterus > Galeopterus variegatus. The sequence continues at coordinate 230,355 of NW_007726163.1, forward strand.
CTGCTTTGGAATTAAACTTGTTGGCCTGTCCCTTTGTTACCTAAGCAAGGAGAAAGAAAACTGGAGAGAACTGGTGTTGTGGGAAGATGCCAGGAATAAAGGGGACCAAAACTATCTGCCTGGTTTCCCAGGTTCCAAGAGGTACAGAAGATGCCTGCTGACCTGGGGTTGGCTGCAGAAAGCAAATGATTTTGGAAACCTCCTGATGTAGGTAGTAGAAAGATACAGATCAATGGACTGTAGTCTGGATACCGCCACATGGCAATGGGCTAGAATGGCTGGCATAATATCTGAGGGGCCTCCAGTGCCTAGTGGGGTCTCACAGGAATGAGCCATTGGTAGCAGGACACATTGGAGCTATCCTCCTTCCTCATGGAATCCATGGTTTGTGAGCTAAAAGAACAGTCACTGCCAACCTAGAAGACCACAACCTCACCCAGGTAAGGAATATGCTTGCTCTCACCAGGGCCTCTTCTCTCCACCCCAGGACACCTGAGGGGCTAAATGCCACCCATGCATGCACACATACACATGCACACACATATGCACGTCCTCTTTCGAAGCCACCAGAGCCAGACAGCAAGGCTGGACATTGCTGAGTAGAAGGAAAAGAGCTATGGGTCAGGTTTGAGACTAAAGAGTTTTTAAATTAATTATCAGGAATAAGTCAAATTACAAAGTAAGATTGTTCTAATAACCAAAGTTAACTGAAAAGTCATGGAAACTGGGGTAGATATTGTAAAGGGAGCTGAAAAGGAGATTCCAGATGGTTTCATTGAAAGTAATAATTGGAAAAAATGTTTAAATCATTGTGAGAGTAAGCTTCAATGAGTAGAGACTCTTCAATAAACCAGTAACGTGTACACAAAGCAATGAATAATGATGTCAGGTAGACTTGCAAGGAGGCGGTGCAGCAGACAAGGTAACCAGGGGCCAGAGGAGAGCTAGAGGTCATGGCAGTCTGGAACAGTCGGGAGAAGCATGCTTAGGTGCAGCTGGAGGCGAGCCTCAAACATGAAGACGATCCTGGCAGAAGTGGAGAAGGAGAGGAGAGGTGAACTGACGTCCCTTTTACTGAAGTGACTAGAGAAGCCCTGGCACCGGGTTGGTGCTTGTGTAGTCCTAGCAAGTCTACATTCCAGAAATGAAGACTGTGTGTGCAAAGACCCAGAGGTGGGCAAGTATTGGGTGCTTGGGGATGGGGAGCAAACATTTTGGATAAAGGAACTACAGGGAAGAAACAGGAGAAGGAAGAAGGGGCCTCCCGTGGAGGGTTGTCAGTGCCAAGCTGAGTGGAAGGGACCCCCTCACTTGTCCTCAGAAGACCAATGGCCTGCCTGGGCTTCCGGCACCTGGGGGCTTGCCTGGCCCTCACTCGGGTTGCCCTCCCTGCACTCAGAAGTGCCCACAGGCAGCATGTGCTGGGTGAGGGGATAACTGTATGACACCACTGGCCAGCAGCTCTCAGGGACCAGCCACAAGGCCCAACTCGATTTCACAAGGTACCTGAACTGCCAGATCCCTAGGGAGGCAGCCCCCACTCCAGCTTGGGGAGGCAGAATCGGCTGTTAAAGATTATAAGACAGTGTGTTTTGTCTGGCTTCTGGCCACCAGATAAAAATGCAACAAAGGAAAGAGGAAAAGATATGAATTACTGGCATGGAAGGCCTAATGACAAACACACTTGCATGTGTTTCTGCACGGGGAGTCTTTCCTGCCTGTAGCCTATTTGGGTTTTCTACTGTGCTCCAAAGGTCAAAGCCAGGTGCAAGCTCAGAAATAACGTCTCCTCTGTTCCCAGGGCACTCAGTTTGATGTCAGTGGCTCCAGGTCTCAGAGTTTGGGCCACTGCCCCACATGCCTGATCAACCATTTCCTACATGTGGTTTCTCCATTTATGCAGAGGATTGGCTGGGTTTTTCCAGAGAGCCATGGACCATACTTAATTATGGGGTGAACAGTGCAGCAGACACAATCATTGTTAGCACCCATGAGGAGGGTACCATGTTAAACACTTCATATGTCTTATTTGATCTTCATGAATCCCTACAAAGTAATGGATCTTCTCCCCATTTTAAAGATGAGAAAACTGAGGCTTAGAGAACACGCTCTTCCCATTTCACCACACTGCTTCCCTGTGTGAAAGCTGGATTATCAAAGAAAACTAAGATTCATGGATTTCACAGCCAAAAGGAACTTTAAATAACATCTTTCCCAGTCTTCTTACCTTTAGTTGGTGAAACTGAGGTCAAAAGAGGAAAACTTACCCAAAATTGCACAAGACTAGAAAAAGAATGCTCTTTGTGTACTCTGGCCTGCAGCCCCATCAGAATTTGGAGGCACCTTAAAGGCAAGATTAAGGACAGGGGAAGGGGCTGTTCATCAACAGGGGGCTATGCATGGCTATGCAGCTCCCTAATTCTGCACACCCCAAACCCCTGGATGGTTTCCACAAACTTGGTAATGATGCTGCTACTTGTGGCTAAAGAATAAACATCCTCATCTGGTGTCCACACATCTGTCTCATGGAGACCCAGGCTTCAACATCTCACCCACTGAAGCCCTGACCTTCACTTTCCTTCCCTGCACAGTCTATGCCAAGCACGCAGAGAGAACGCATTGGCCATGATCAAGAAACGAAAGGACTTTGCTCAAGCTGGAATGTAAATTATAGATTATAAACAGAGTGTCAACTTGGATAAGCTCTTTTAACTTACCAGAAGACCTTACCACTCAGTGATAGCCAGGTGCCTGGAGTCTGGCTGATGGTTCCTAATGATAAAATCCCCAAACCACCCCCATCTCAGTTAAACAAGTGAACCCAGAGGGAGGGTTTGGTGAGAAACTGGCCCAGCAGCAATGTTTCAAGGCCAACAATGCCCGACCCACTGACCCCACCTCCCCCATCTAGCTCCTATCAGTCCACAGGCACCCAAGTGTCCTCAAATCATCCAACCACAGGTTGAACAAGCCCAGACCCTGAACCGATGAGAAGCAGGATGGACTGTGTATGAGGCCCCTAAACCCATCAAAGGGTAAGGTCATTCTGTCCTAAGCCCAGTATCCCATGAGTCTGGGTGAGCTCCTGATTTCAAATATCCACCAGCATGCAAATAAGGTACATACAGAGGCTGGCATAGTGGCTGGCACTAAGTAGGAACTTGCACATAGTCGTTATGACTACTTACAGTCTATGGTGGCATAGCAGAGACTGTTGTACTAGAACCCACCTCCTCTTCCTCTCAGGCATGCAAGCCATATGCCCCAGCCTCCTTTGCGGTTAGGGGTGGCCATGACTTTGAGACCTGGCCTATGGAACGTGGGCAAGAATTCTGTGCTCTCCTTCTAGGCCCAGTCCATTAAAACCTTCCATATGTAATCTTTCTTAATTTCCCCACCCGTCAGCCAGATACAGAAACCCAGCAGAACAATCCACAGCCCTAGGGGAAGGCAAAACCCTAAGATGGGAGGAGCTAATGTCCCTAAATGAACATGTCCAATGCCACCTGGAGAGACACTAGGAACATCATGTTGGATTTTGTGTGGGAAATTTTGAATCTCTGAGATTTGGGAATTTGTTACAACCACAAAACCACCAATATCACTTATCCTAACTAACATAGACCTTAACCTTGACCCTAACCCTAGTTTCCTAAAAAAAGACTCCACAGGGATTGAAGCCCTGTTATGTCTGACTCCCAACTCTGATGAACCTCTGACCTTCTGTCAGACTTCTGGAAGCTTCTCTGGAGGCATAACCCTTTGTCTCTAGTCCAGCCCACTGCCAGGAGTTCATTTTCCATAGGAACAGGCTTTACTGGTACTACATCTGTCCCTCCTGTCAGTGCAAAAGCCATCGCCCAATCACAGCTGCCACATCTCCACCCCACCCAGCTCCATACCTGCGAGGCTTAGCTGGCTCCTGGGAACGCCTCACAGCTGAGGTCATAGGTGAGACCAAGGTCTGTGCCTTCACTCATAAGGGGCAGCAGGAAGTAATGACAAGAACACCAGGTTCTGAGTCAGTCAAAATCAAAAGGAAAAATGCAAAGGCCATGTGTTATAATGTGATCATGGGTCATCATCCAGGAACAGAGCTGTGGACACAGTCATCACACGTTCATTCATTCAAGCATTAATAGAGCAACCACAGGGGAGCAGGTGCAAATCACCAGTGGGTGTGGTTCATCGAGTCAAGGATGTGTTTGCCATTGCAGCTCTACACATTATACCACCTTTCCTTCTCTCCTCAGCACAATTGTCCTTAGATTGCACGGTTGCTACTTCTAATTAGCCTTAGCTACCCATATATGGTTAGTCTGTGTACTAACTTGAAAAATGCAGCAGATGGGAAATCTTACTACATGGGAATTCTTAAAAATCTTCATTCTCTTTTATGCCACACACTTTACATACCATCAATGGCTGTATCTTTTCCCTGCCCCTGAATGCTGGCAAGTGCTAGAATAGCAATCCTGGACAAAGGATGTGTCCCTGGAATTTGTTTCTTTCTAAAGGATGTTCTGTTAACTCCCTGCACATCAATGAGAGCATGTTCCTCAGCCCCTTCTGGGTTGTGCCAGTCAGCATCCATACGCACAGACTAAAGTTTAGGCTAATATTATCTGACTCCTTGCTATCTCTCCCCTTCTGATGGAATCATTGAGCCCAGAGGCAATATTCCTTTCATTCAGGACACCAACCTGGGACAATGTGGAGCAAAAGTTGCAATCATAACACTTGCATTCGAATATCAACTCTAATTCAGTACATTGACCAGCAATCCCTGGACAGTGGCAGGAAGTTTCATTCTGCTTCAGGTTGTTAGCTGGGGGCCATGGCTAAGTCAGCTAACCTATCTGAGCCTCTGTTTTTGTTTCTTGTGTTGTGTTGTGTTTTCAGTTGCAAAATGGGAACAAGAGTTTATTCCTTGCATACTTAATAATACTACTTTGGCAATATTATTGTCAAAATAATGGTCAAAGGAAATAAAGTGGAAGCACTTTGCAAACCATAAAATAGATATCCTGGGACAGTGTGGGGCTATCATTAGGCTCTTCCCCTAGCCTGGTGTGCCTGTCACCCCTGTCCTCACAGGTGCTTCTATTTCCCATCTCTTCTCTAAGGCTCAACACAGACTAATTTCTCCCTCTTTTAGGTATTACTCTAAGCCCATCCATTTACTCCTCTCTAGGTATGAGCATTGCATTGTTTAGCACTTTACTTTTAAGGCAGTTACATACACTAATAATCCTGTTAGCTAATTGGTGTGTGTGTATGTGTGGTGTGTGTCTGTCTTGCCTTCTAAGTCATCCTCCTCTGAGTCATTTCTCCTATATGCCAGCATGTGTGACCCATAACAGGGACCCATGGAGAAAAGGCCTTTAAATATACCTTTGGAGTAGGGGAAAATAGGAAACTGCATAAAGTGTATGTTGCCTGAGTTGAATCTCCAAAGAGGAATAGACTTTAGCCACGCAAGGCAACAGCATATGCAAAGGGCAGGAAACTCGGGGATGAAACTCCATGAGGTGGTTAGTCTGGGCCAGGCCTCAACAGGGCAGGCTGATGGGGGAGAAGGGTGGATATGTCTGCACAGGCAGGTGCAGGGGGACAAGGGCTGCAGCAGCCACTGACCAACAAATGGGGGGAAGAATCTGGAGAACACACGGTCTTCAACATAGGCTGCAGCTTCTTTGCAACTTCTAGATCCTATTGTTCTGTTTTTCTTTACCCCAAGGTTGTGACTCAGAAAGACCCTCAATACTACCCTAAACTTCTCACATTGACCCTCCGGCCCAGACATAGGAATTAGACCAGCAGAGGCCCAGGTAGAGGTGGGCTGCCCAGGCTTTCCAGTGGGTGCCCCTCACTGCCAGCCCGAGGACAGCCCCATGTTATTTCAGCTCCTGCCTCTTCTGTGTTTCATATCCATATTTTCTTGACACAAACCATACAAAGTTTCAACACTTGGAGACTGCAAAGTAAACCATTTGTACATACCAGGTCTGGTAACACTTTAAATAATAGGCCAGTTAGTTAATGCTGCACTACAATAAAAATTCCCGTCCAAGTACACATTACGTCCTCATTAATGCCAAGTGAGTTCAGTGTGATTAATGTTATGACAATAAATAACCGCGAGATCATGATGACCACCAGGATGCAGCACACAGTGGGGCCCAGAGCAGCATAGGCTTTTGCTACTCTCTGAGCACTCTGGGGTGCTACCTGCCCTCCACTGGGCCCATTCCAGCCCCTCCAAAACACAGCTCCAGTGAGGATGGGGTTGTGCCAGAGAGCTGAGCCTAGCCAGCCCCACTCAGGAGCCCAGTCTTGAGATAGCTAGGAAGAGGAGTCAGGAGCTCATCAGAACATGCCCTCTCCTCCAGAGGAAAGAGAGCATGTGTTGGAAGCTGGAAACCAGGCCCTCGTGTCCATGGGCAGAAAGGCCCTCATTGCTCTCCTGAGTAAGGAGACCTGATAAGGAGAGCTGGGTTGGCTCTAACTGTATTAGTCACCATCATGAGGGGTACAGGGAAGTGAGTAGCACTCTCATGGGGGACAGTGAAGGGTGTGCTCAGGGAAGGGGAGGCTCAGTCATCTCCACTCATGCCCATGAGGCCCAGGCAGAGACAGAGCCCTGCCCTCAGGAAGCTTCCATCAGAGCTGGAGATGGAAACCTGCAGTGTGGTTGATCAAAGAAAGAGGGTGGCTGTGCCCTTTATAAGCATCTATAAACTGTATTGGGGTGGTCCACTGCATGGGAGATTTGGAGAAAGGGTCTGTTCACCCAGCACCCTTTGAGGTAGGAGATGGTAGGATAGCAAATAAGATATTGAAAACAGGAGAGCGAGAACCAACTAGGAGGGAGAGAACTTAACACATCATAGAAACTGTCTTCTCAGCCTTTGAAGTACAGAGAAGACTTGATAACCTAAAGAGCAACCCCAGCTCACCCCACAAAGCCCACTTTGCACCCATTGCCCAAATGATTGTGGACTCTGTTGTGGTGTGTGGAGGCCTTGGGCTCCCACCCCATGCCAGACCTTACCTGAGTACAGGTTTTTGGCTTGCATCCTCCTCAGTTTTGCTGGGGCAGGTCTGGCCTAGCCTGTTATGAGCTCCTCTAGACTTTGGGGATTCTGTGGTCGCATAGTACCTGGACTACAGCTGATGCTCAGTACATGATGGAACTAGGCTCTGGCTAGGAGGCCAGAACTCACCAGCCCTTCTCTTACTGCACAGAACACCACCTCCAACGTCACTGGACCTATACTCACCCCTGCCCAGTGATTTCTCAAAGCATAATCCCTCAGAACTGGGCATCCAGACTGAGACTGAAGCCCCATATGAACAAGGAAGGGAGAAAAGGTGAACTGTCGCTCCAAGATAGAAAAGACCAGCTCAGAGTTTCCACTTTGGCATCAGAAGTCAACACCATTGATTAATGGGGATGCTGGGCTGACCAAGAAGTGAGGACAAGTGTTGCTAGAAGTGGGTGTTGACTTTTCAAACAACCAAAAATTCCACGAAGGTGACAAAAGGGTCTGTTCTGTAATTTTGTTCATTATTTACACTAAAACCTAATTAAAGTCATTATGCTTTTTGTTCATTAAACAAACTTACTGGCACAGACACCAAGCCCACATAAGGGCTGCCATGATCACTCCTGAAATGAAGGGCCTCAGGCCCAGCCAGAGCCCAACGCCCAACCATCTTCTGAGTCAAATTTTCTCTAGAAAGAAAGACATTGCAAGAAGAAACAAGAGAACAGGGAGAAGGGACAAGTAAAGAATCACAAAGCTCCCTGCAGCACCTGCCTCCTCTGTTCTTCCTCTTCCTATGAAGCAAAAACAAAGAATTTCTCCTGAAACCCAATGTCCCTGCAAAGAAACTGTGTCCAGATTAATATGAGAGCAAAGCCATGTACAGCCAGGTATTCGGGGAAGACAAAGGCACAGGAATAAGCATAAGAATCATTTTAACTGACCAACACTTCCAGATGTCTCCTATAAAAGGATCCAGTGAGGGTTCTGGGGGGTTGGAAATGAGATCTATCTCTAAAGTCACTGACATTCTACTAAGGGTAATCAGAATGTAAAGTAATCTATTGATAAGGCCAACTGGAAGCAAGAGACCAAGAAGGACATTACACATTAATAAAAGTGTCAATTCATCAGAACATGTAACAATTATAAATATATATGCACCAAACATCAGAATTATAAATAGATAAGGCAAATCTTGACAAATCTGTAGGCAGAACTGGACAGTTCTACAATAGTTGGATAGTCCAATACCCCATTTTTAATAATGTATAGAAACATCTAGACAGAAGATCAACACATGAACAGAGGACTTTAACAACACTATAAGCCAATAGACCTACCAGACCAATACAGAACACTCCAGCCAAAATTAGGAGAATGAACACAAATTCTTCTCAAGTGCACATGGAACATTCTCCAGGACAGACCACATGTTAGGCCACAAAATAAGTCTCAATAAATTTAAAAATATTGGAATCATATCATCCCTTACCACAAAGGAATGAAGCTAGAAATCAATAACAGAAGGGAAACTGGAAATTTCACAAGTATGTGAAAATTAAACAATATACTCTTAAATAACCAATGGGACAAAGAAGAAATCACAGGGGAAAATAGAATATTCTTGGATATGAATGAAAACAAAAATGCAACATATTAAAACTATGAAACACTGGGAGAAGTGGGGTTAAGATGGTGGACTAGATGCCTGGGGTGTGTTAATCTCACAAAAAAGGACAAGAGCAACTTAGAGTTGCTCTCTAAGGAGAGCAACTGCTGCACTCCTGTGGGAGAGCCACAGGAATGCAGCAGGAGACTGGAGAGATCCCTATGGAGCACAAAAGCTCAGGATAGCAGCATAGAGAGGAAAGAGAGGCACATGGACTCAGACACCAAGTCTCTGCCATGGGGATTGGCATAGGAGGGACTTTCCTTGTTGGGGGGGGGGAGGTAAGAAGAGGACCCACACCAACCCCAATCCTCACCACAAAGGCCTGCACTTCCTACTGCAGGAGGATTCTACAGCCTTTGCAAGCCCAGAGCCAAGGGTGGAGGGCTGCCTAGAATACACACACTACATAGCTCCAGAATGGGAGCACTTACTGTACTCTCCCAACACCCTACCCTCATGCCCAAGCTGATGCAGTATGGCACCATCTTGAAACCAAGCCACTGCAGAAGCATGTCCTGCCTTGCAGCCAGTAGTCATTTCACTTTCCCAACCTTGAGGCTCAGCCACTACCCCAGTGTACTCACAGGAAAAACTACAATGCCCTAATCCCAGCAGCTTGAAGCCTGGGCCCAGGAGTGGCTGTAACCCCATTCCTACATGTCTGTGAAGCCAACCTCAAACCTGCTGAACTGATGTACCCCCATGTCCCTGGCCAGAGATCAGAGAAGGAGACACCTACACCACCATCAGTGGGCCAAGTTCTGCACACCCAAGCTATCAACCCAGAAAAACAGCTCATGGATCCCTACCCGAACAAACACATTCCCAAGCCAGCAGAAATAAAGTGCATCTGTGCCCTCCCTGAGAAGTTGCCAGGCAATTTCACCCCCAATAGTTTTACCTAGCAGCCTCATCTACTACCCAAAAAGCAGCTAGCAGGGCCCCCTCTCTGCAACCCTGCCTAGTGGCCTAGCCTACTACCCAAAAAGCAGCTCAGCAAACCCACACTTGACAGGCCCACTCCTGAACTACCAAGGGAAGTACAACCCTGCACCTGGCCAAGAGAATTGGTGCAATAGGCTCCTGGCAGACCCACACTCCCAACTCAGGGAAACAGCCTAGCTACCATGTCCCTTGTGGACCTGCCCCACAGCCCGTGAGTCATTACACTCACATGCATTTGAGTGAGAAACAGCCTGGTAGACGTGCTTCTGGTGGGTCTGCCCCCAGTCAGAGAATCAGCATGAGGACCCTCCAACTGGCAAGCCAGTCCCAGAATCCCTGACATACACCTTCCTACACCCCCAGCCTGAAAATCAATTCTGCAACCTCATCCCCAGTGAGCCAGCTCATGAGATGACTGACCCACAGTGAGCAGGTGCACACCCCAAGCCTGAGAACCAACACAGCAAGCCCAACTCCCACAAAGCTGTGCCACCACCACCACAAATCCCGCAAACATAGGCTACTGAGACATGCACAGACTTAGCAAAAGTGGATTATAGCTGAAGAAACTACAGTCTTCACTACTGCACCCATCCAGAACAAAGCCATTGTACTCTATCCAATCAACTCCCAAGAACACAATTGCACATGTTAAGTTCTTCCCCATGGAAGCCACTCTACAAAATTCAAAGAGTGCCACTGCCACAATGTAGGCAACCTGCCAACCACTCAATTGCATTGACACAAGGAGGGTCACCAGCAGAGCACATAGGAAGAAGTAAGCAAGTGCAGACCCATGACCCAGTAACTCAGCCCACAGGAGGTGTTATGCTACCCCCACAGTAGTGTGCCTGGGTGGGAGCTATGTGCCCAACTCATATAACTGCCTTGATCCAGGGAAAGACACATGTGGATCCCCTAGAGAGTGGAGAAACCCAGCGTATTAGTCTGTTCCTGTTGCTTATAACATAAGTACCTGAAACTGAGTGATTTATAAAGAAAAAGTTATTCTTCACAGTTTCAGAGGCTGGAAAATCCAAAGTTCAGGGAACACACCTGTGAGGATCTTCTTTGGTGGAGGCTTTATAGCAATGCAGGGGTCTCACATGGCAGAAAATGTTTGAGCAGAGAGAGAGACTCTCATGTGCTCTCTTCTTAAAGCCCTCAGAACCATGCTCCTGACTACCATTATTAATCTATTCACTGTGGCATGGTCCTACAATATAATCACCTCTTCAAGGCTCCACCTTTCAATTACCATAATAAGACTTCCCACCCTCAACAGTTACAGTGGGTAATGAGATTGGGAGGCCACAACTCAATCCATAATACACAAGATAGCCAAATAGAGTATGAAAGAAAATTCCCAGCCACCACCACCCTATCCTCCAACCGGGGAAAGCAAGGACCCAGGAGGAGGCTCTGTCTGTAGGAAAGAGGAAACAGAGACCCTGCCAGAGTCACTCATTCAAACTGAGGAGCTCCAGTATACCCAGTGAGCCTATCAGAGTCACAGGTGTTAGTCAGAGTAACAACAAGCCTGCCCAGGGTCATTCACCCCAGCCAAAGACTGACAGGGCACCCAGGCACTTATCCCAAGAAGTCAAGATCTCACTCACATCCTTGACAACCAAACACAGTGTCACCTCAGCAAGGAACCACTAAATTCCCCAGTTCCTAGGACACAGAGGCACTCACACACAACCCCAACATGGAATATGGCCAAAGTAATCACATGGAGACTACACTACTGTGTCTACCAAGAAGCAATACTAAAATAGCTACTCAACAGGCAATATAAAACATAGCTACACGAGGGAATCTCTCTCCTCAAAAGCCACCCCAGAGTAATAGAAGAAGCAACTGCTCTACCAGATGACAGACACCAATATAGGCATACTAGATATATGAAAAAAACAAACAAAAGAAAATATGACACCATCAAAGAATACAATAATTCTCAAGTACTAGACCCCAAACAGCAGGAAACCCTTGAAATGACTGAAAAGAGTCAAGTGGGATTCATCCCAGGGATGCGAGGATGAATCAACATACACAAATCAATAAAAGTAATACATCACATCAACATAATAAAAGAAAAAATCATATGATCATCTCAATAGACACAGAAAAAGCATTTGATAAAATTCAACATCATTCATGATAGAAACTCTCAACAAATTAGGTATAGGAGGAAAGTATCTTAATACAATAAAGGTATAATACAAATCCATAGCTAATGGGAAAAAGCTGAAAGCTTTCCCCTGCCTAAGTAGTGGGAAAACACAAAAATGCCCACTCTGACCACTTTTATTCAACATAGTACAGGAAGTCCTAGCCAGAACAATTAGGGAAGAAAAAGAAACAAAGAGCATCCAAATTATAAAGGAGATAGTTTAGTCCCTGTTTGCAGATGACATGATTTTACAGAGAGAGAAACCTAAAAACTCCACCAAAAATTACTAGAACTAATAAATGAATTCAGTATAGTGGCAGGATACCAAATCAACCCACAAAAATCAATAGCTTTTCTATACACTAATAGCAAAATAGACAAAGAAGAAATCAAGAAAGTAAACCCATGTACAATAGTAAGAAAAATAAGTAAATCAAATAACAAGGAATAAATCTAACTAAGGAGGTAAAAGATCTCTATAAGAAAAACTATAAAACACTGATACAGAAATTAAAGAAGACACCAAAAAATGGAAAGACATCCCACGTTCATGGATTGGAAGAATAAATATTGTCAAAATGACCATATTAGTCCATTTCTGTTGCTTATCACATGTGTACCTAAAACTGGATACTTGGTAAAGAAATGACATTCATTGCTTATGGTTTAAGAGGCTGGGAAGTCCAAAGTCCAGGGACTTTGGTCATCTGGTAAGGTGACTCTACAGCAATACAGGGTGTCACATAGAAAGAATGACAGAGCAGAGAGAGATAACTCCTCATAGGCTCTCCTGTTAAAGCCCTCAGAACCATACCCATGACCACCATTAAATCATCAACTTATTAATCCATTTACTAGGGCATGGTCCTCAGAATCCAATCACCTCTCCAAGGCCCCAGCTTTCAACCATCATAATAGGACATTCCACCCTCAACTGTCACAATGGGGGCTAAGGTTCAATGAGTTTGAGAGGACATTCAATCTACAGTACTCCATCCCAGCTCCACAAAACTCATGTCCTTTTCACATACAAATACATTCATTCCATCCCCAAAGTCTGGACTTGTCTCAACTTAAAACAAAAGTCTGATGTGAAAAAAAATAAAAGAAAGAAAAGAAAGAATATCATATTTAAAAAAAAAAAAATGGTCCGAAGTTGTCTCATCTGCGAAATCAAAGCAAGTAACTACTGCCAAGATACAATGATGGAACAAACATAAGGTACATATTCCCATTCACAAAGGGAGAAATAGGCCAAAAGAAATGAGTAATTGGGGCCAGCCCGGTGGCGCACTGCTACAGTGCACCGCTTGGGAAGCGCGGTGGCGCTCCCGCCAAGGGTTCGGATCCCACGTACAGACCGGTTCCCGCTCACTGGCTGAGCGAGGTGTGGGAGCAACACCGAGGGTTGCGATCCCGTTGCCGGTCCCGGTCCGGTACGGGCGCGACACTGAGGGTTGCGATCCGTTGCCGGACACGAAAAAAGACAAAAAGGAAAAAAAAAAAAGAAAGGAGTAATTGGTCCTAAACTATTCCAAAACCCAGCAGGGCAGGAATCAAATCTCAAAGTTGGTGAATCATGTACCTTGACTCCATATTCTGCATTTTCTGCACACTGTTGAAGGGGTTGGACCTCCATGTCCTCAGGCAGCCCTTCTCCTATGGCTTCCCCGGTCTCTGGCCATGCTTTAGCTCTCCCAGGCTGGTGTTGCACACTGGTTGCTCTACAGATCCATGGCAGACCTGCTCTCATGGCTCCACTTCAACTCCAACCCCACATTTCTTCTTGGCATTGCTCTAGAGAAGGCTATCTGTGGTAACTCTGCCCCATGACAGATTTCTTCCTGGGCCCACAGGTTTTTCCATACATTCTTTGAAATCAAGGTGGAGGCTTCTGCACCTCCACAGCACGGGCATTCTGTGAGCCTGCAGGCTTAACATCACTTGGATGCTGCCAAGGCTTCTGGCTTGTGTCTTCTGAAGCTGCAGGTCCAGCCGAGCCTGGGGCCAATTTAGCCAAGGCTGAAGTAGCTAAAGCAGCCAGGGTGCTGGTGCGGGGAGCAGCATTCCAAACTGGCCCTGGGCAGTGAGCCCATGGAGAGTGCCTCAGGCCTGTTCCCCCAGACCATTCTGTCTCTCTAGGCCTCTGGGCCTGTGATGGAAGGGGCGGCCTCGAAGATCTCTGAAATGTCTGTGAGGTGTTTTTTCACTTCTCTTGATAATTATTTTCTTCTGTACTAATCTCCTTAGCAAACGGATGCTTGGCTACACCCTTGTGTTTTTCTCCTGAAAATGCTCTCTGCTTCTCTACCACAAGGCCAGGCTGCTAAAAACTTATCAAATCTTTATGATCTGTTTCCCTTTTAGTCATAAATTCTGCCTCTACTTCATGCCTTTTCTGCCATAATTCAGCATAGGCTGTTGCAAGCAGCCACACAAATGCCTGAACTTCACTGCTTAGAAATTTCTTCTGCCAAATACCTTGGGTCATCACCTCTTGGTTCCACATTCCATAAAACTTTGGAGCATGAAAAGAATGCAGCCAAGTTTCTTGCAAGCTCATAGCAAAGGCAATCTTTGTCCCAATTTCCAATAAGTCCTTTCTCATTTACATCTAATACCTTCTCAGTACAGCCTTTACTGCCCATATTTCTGTCAGCATTCTGGTCGCCAAAATGTAACCAGTCTCTGAGATGTTCCAGACTTTCCTTAGTCTTTTGTCTTCTTCGGAGTCCTCCAAACTCCTCCAACCTTTGCCCAACACCCAGTTTCGAAATCGCTTCCACATTTACAAGTATTTGTTATAAGCAACATCCCACTTCTCTGATACCAAATTTATGTCTTAGTCCATTTCTGTTTTTTATAACACAAATGCCTGAAATGGGGTAATTGGTAAAGAAACAATATTTATTGCTTACAGTTTTGGATGTTGGAAAGTCCAAAGTTCAGAGAACACAGCTGGTAAGATGACTCTACAGCAATACGGGGTGTCACATGGCAAGAATGGCAGAGCAGAGAGAGATATCTCCTCATGTGCTCTCCTGTTAAAGCCCTCAGAACCACACCCATGACCACCATTAAACCATCAACTTATTAATCCATTTATTAGGGCATGGTCCTCACAATCCAATCACCTCTCCAAGGCTCCACCTTTCAACCATCATGATAGGACATCCCACTCAACAATCACAGTGGGAGCTAAGCTTCAGTGAGTTTGAGGGAACATTCAATCTATAGCAATGGCCATACTACCCAAAGCAGTTTACAGATTCAATGCAATCACCATCAAACTACTGATGAAATACTATACATTGAGAGAGAAAAAAAAAATCAAAAATGTACGTGGAACAATGAAAGACCCCTAACAGCCAAAGCAATTCTGAGCAAAAGGACAAAGCAGGTGGTATCACATTCCCTGACTTCAAAATACACTACAAAGCTATAGTAATCAAAACAGCATGATACTGGCACAAAAACAGACACACAGATCAATCCAAATAGAGAATTTACAAATACATTTATTTACCTACAGCCAACTGATCTTTGACAAAGGCACCAAGAACATACACTGGAGAAAGGACAGTCTCTTCAATAAATGTTTCTGTGAAAATTGCAGATCCATATACAGAAAAATAAAACTAGACCCCTATTTCTCATCATATACCCAAATCCATGAAAAATGCATTAAAGACTTAAATGTAAGACTCAAAATTATAAAACTTCTAGAAGAAAACACAGGGGAACTTCTTTAAGACATAGAACTGGGAAAAGATTTTATGAATGAGATTTCTAAAGCACAACAATAAAATTAAAAATAAACAAATGAGCTTATATCAAACTACAAAGCTTCTACACAGCAAAGGAAACAATCAACAGAGCAAAGAGACAACTTGGCGAACAGGAGAAAATATTTGTAAACTATGCTTCTGACAAAGGATTAATATTCAGAATACACAAATTACTCAGGCAACTCAATTTTTTAAAAATCTTATTTAAAAATGAGCAAAGGAGCTGAATAGATATTTCTCGAATGGCCAACAGGTATATGAAAAAATGCTCAACATCACTAATCATCAGAGAAATGCAAATGAAAACCACAATGAGATATCATCTCACCCCAGTTAGAATGGCTATTATCAAAAAGACAAGACAACAAATGCTGATGAGGATGTGGAGAAAGGAGAACTCTTATACAGTGTTGGTGGGAATATAAATTAGTACAGCCACCATGGAAAACAGTATGGAGATTTCCCAAAAAACTACATAGAAACTGGCATACAATCCAGCAATCCCACTGCTGGGTACATATCCAAAGGAATGGAAATCATCATGTCAAAGGGATACCTGCACTCCCATGTTTGTTGTGGCTCTATTCACAATAGTCAAGATACAGATACACAATGAAATACTATTCAGCTATTAAAAAGAATAAAATACTGCCATTCACAGCAACATGGATAAGCCTGGAAAAACATGTTGAGTGAAATAAGCAAGGCTCAGAAAGAGAAGTACCTCATGTTCTCACTCATATCTGGAAGGTAAAAAAGTTTATCTCATAGAAGTAGAGAGCAGAATAGTGCTTACTAGAGACTAGTAAGGGAGGGAGAGGGAAGGTGGGGAGAGGGTGGTCAATAGATACAAAAATCATAGACAAATTGGAAGAAGATCTAATGTTGTATAACAATATAGGGAGATCATAGTCAACACAAATTACTGTATAACTTCAAATAGCTCGTTAAGAGAATGTTGAATGTTCCCAACACAAAGAGGTGACAAATGTTTGAGGTAATGGATATGCTAAATAACCTGATATCATCATTGCATACTGTATAAATATACTCAAATATCACATTGTACTCCATAAAATATGTACAATTATCATGGGTCAGTTAAGAAAAAATAAATTAAAAAGAAAAAACGTTATGGGATACAGAGAAGGCAGTGCTCAGAGAGACATTTATACCAGTAAACACCTACTTTAGAAAGGAAAAAAGATTTCAAATGAATAGCCTAACTTTACACGCTAAGGAACTAGGGAGGAAAAAAAGAGCAAACTAAACCCAAACCTAGCAGAAGGACAGAGATAATAATTAGAGCAGAAAAGAATGATAGCAGAAATAATAATTAAAGCAGAAAAACAACAGAATCAATGAAACAAAAGTTGGTTCTTGGAAAAGATCAACAAAATTGACAGACCTTTAGATAGGTTTATTTTTTAAAAAGAGAGAAGATGCAAATAAAATCAGAAATGAAAGTGGAGACATTACTACCACCCTAACAAAATAGAAAAGATTAAGAAAATACTATAAACAACTAGGCCAACAAATTAGATAACCTATGTAAAATGAACAAATTCCTAAGAGACACACAAATTACCAAAACTGACTCAAGAAAAAATAGAAAATCTGAACAGACCTATAACAAGAAATTGAAGCAGCCATCAAAAAACTTCCAACAAAGAAAATCCCAGGACCAGAGGACTTCACTAGTGAATTCTACCATTTAAAGTGAAATCCTTTTCAAATTCTTCCAAACAATAGAAGAGGATGTAATGCTGCCTAACTCATTTTATGAGGCCAGCATTACACCAATACCAAAGCAAAATAAAAACATCACACGGAAAGAAAATTATAGAGTAGTATCCCTTATGAATATAGATGCAAAAATACTCAAAAAAAATACTAGTGAATTAAACACAACAGCATATTAAAGCAAGTATATACCTTGACTAGTAGGATTATCCCAGGAGTGCTAGAGTGGTTTAACATAAGTAAATCAATAAATGTAGTGCACCACATTAATGGAATGATGAATAAAACCACATAGTCGATGCACGAAAAGCATTTGACAAAACACTCTTTAATAACAGGAACACTTAGAAAACCAGGAATAGAAGGGAGCTTCTTAAACATAACAAATAGCATTTATTGAAAACCTACTGCTAACATCATACTCAGAGGTGAAAACTGAAAGCTTTCAGACTTAGATCAAAAACAAGACAAGGACGCCCCTTTCACTAATGCTAGTCAACATTGTACTACAAGTTCTGTCTAGAGCAATTCATCAAGAAAAATAAATAGAAGGTATCCAAATTGGAATGAAAGAAATAAAACTGTCTATTAATAGATGACATGATCTTATGTATAGGAAAATCCCAAAGATCACAAAAACTACTATAACTAATACACACTTCAATGAAGTTTCATGGTACAAGATCAACTTACAAACATTGACTGTGATTTTATATACCAAGAATGAACACTCTGAATGAGAAATGAAGAAAATTTTATTTGCAATAGCATCCCAAAGAATAAATGCCTAGGAATAAACTTAACAAAGGATGTAAAAGACACATACACAGAAAACTACAAAAGAAACTGAAGGAGATTTAAATAACCTGAAAGACGTCCTTGTGTTAATGGATTAAAAGATATAATATTGTTAAGATGTTTGTACTATCCAAAGCAATCTACAGATTCAATGCAATCCCAATCAAAATTGCAATGACTTTTTCTGCATAATGGAAAAGCCAGTCCTCAAACTCAGATGGAATTTCAAGAGGTTCCAAATAGCCAAAACCATCCTGAAAAGGAAGAATAAAATTGGAGGATTTATGCTTCTCTATTTCAAAACTTACTACAAACCTATGATAATCTTTTTCTTTTCTTGTGTTAGCTTTAGAGGTCTCAATCATAAACTCTTTGCCAAGTCCTACATACTGAAGTGTTTCCCTACGTTTTCTTCTGAGAGTTTTACAGTTTCAGGTGTTATATTTAAGCCTTTAATCCATTTTCGTTGATTTTGGTATATGGTGAGAAAAACAGGTCTAGTTTCATTCTTCTACACATGGATATCCAGTTTTCCCAGCACCATTTATTGAAGAGGCTGTCCTTTCCCCAGTGCATGTTCCTGGTGCCTTTATCAAAGATCAGTCAGCTTTAAGTACATGGATTGATTTCTGAGTTCTCAATTCTGTTCCATTGGTCTGAGTGTCTATTTTTATGACAGTACCATACTGTTTGGGTTACTATAGCTTTGCAGTGTAACTTGAAGTCTGATAGTATAATGTCTCTGGCTTGATTTTTTTTTCCCCCCTCAGGATTGCTTTGGCTATTTGGCTTCTTTTGTTGTGCTATATGAATGTTAGGATTGTTTTTTCTATTTCTGTGAAGAATGTCATTGGAATTTTGATTGGGATTGCATTGAATCTGTAGATCACATTGGGTAATATGAACATTTTCACAACATTAATTCTTCCAATCCGTGAGCATGGAATGTCTTTCCATCTTTTTAATTTCTTTCAGCAGTGATTTGTAGTTCTTGTCATTGAGATCTTTCACTTCCTTGGTTAAATTTATTCCCAGGTTTTTTGTTTGTTTGGTTTGGTTTTTTGGTGTTTTTTTTTTTTTTTTTTTTTTTTTGTAGCTCATGTAAATGGGCTTGCTTTTTTGAATTCTTTTTCTGCTAGCTCATTGTTGGAGTATAAAAATGCTTCTGGTTTTTGTGTATTGATTTTGTATCCTGCAACTTTACTGAATTTGTTTATCATCTCTAAGAGTTTTTGGGCAGAGTCTTCAGGTTTTTCTATATGTAGAATCATGTCATCTTCAAACAGGCACTATTTGACTTTATCTTTTCCAATATGAATGCTTTTTATTTTTTTTGCCCTGCCTGATTGCTCTGGCTAGTACTTTTAACACTATGTTAAATAGGAGTGGTAATAGTGGGCATCCTTGTCTTGTTCCTGTTCTTAAGTGGAAAAAAGTGGGCACACATTCAGGATGATATTGGTGGTGAGTTTGTTTTATAAGGCTTTTATTATGTTGAGATACTTTTTTCCATATCTAATTTGCTGAGAATATTTATCATGAAGGGATGTTGAATTTTGTCAAATCTTTTTTCCGTGTCTGTGAAGATAATCATGTGTTTTTTGTCTGTGATTTTGTTGATGTCATGTATTGCATTTGTGGATTTGCATTTATGGAACCATCTTTGCATCCCTAGGTGTATAATTTTTTTTGATGTTCTACTGTATTCTGATTGCTAATATTTTGTTGAGGACTTTTGCATCTATGTTCATCAATGATATTGACTTATATTTTCTTGTTTTTTGTTGTATCTTTGTCTGGTTTTGGTATCCAGGTGATACTGGCTTCATAGAATGAGTTTGGAAGAATGGTCTCTGTCTCAATTTTTTGGAATAGTTTGAAGAGAATTGGTATTAATTTCTCTTTAAAAGTTTAGTAAAATTGAGTAGTGAAGCTGTATAGTCCTGGGCTTTTCTTTGTTGGGAGATTACTGATTATTGTTTCAATCTCATTGCTTGTTATTGGTCTGTTCAGGTTTTCTGTTTCTTCTTGGTTCAGTCTTGGTAGTTTGTATGTGCCCAGAAATTTATCCATTTCCTCCAGGTTTTCAAATTCACTGGTGTATAGTTGTTCACAATAGTCTCTAATGATTCTTTGTATATCTGTGGTATCAGTTGTATTGTCTCCTTTTTCATTTCAGACCCCAGAAGCACAGCCAACAAAATAAACAAATGGGATTATATCAAACTAAAAAGCTTCTGCACAGCAAAAGAAACAGTTAAAAGAGCAAAACGGCAACCTACAGAATGGAAGAATATATTTGCACACTATGCATCTGACGAGGGGATAATATACAGAATATACAAGGAATTCAAATAATTTAACAGTAAAAGAACAGGTAACCTGATTTAAAAATGGGCAAAGGGGCCGAGCCCGTGGCACACTCAGGAGAGTGCGGTGCTGGGAGCGCAGCACTCAGGAGAGTGCGGTGCTGGGAGCGCAGCGTCGCTCCCGCCGCAGGTTTGGATCCTATATAGAAATGGCCGGTGCGCTCACTGGCTGAGCGCAGTATGGGTGACACCACACCAAGGGTTGCAATCCCCTTACCAGTCACGAAAAAGACAACAAATAAATAAATAAATAAATAAATAAATAAATAAATAAATAAATAAATAAATAAATAAATAAATAAATAAATAAATAAATAAATAAATAAATAAATAAATAAATAAATAAATAAATAAATAAATAAATAAATAAATAAATAAATAAATAAATAAATAAATAAATAAATAAATAAATAAATAAATAAATAAATAAATAAATAAATAAATAAAAATAAATAAAAATGGGCAAAGGAGCTGAATAGGCATTTCTCAAAGTAAGACATACAAATGGCCAACAGACACAGGAAAAAATGCTCAACATCACTACAAAACCACATTGAGATATCATCTCACCCCAGTTAGAGTGGCTATTATCAAAAAGACAGGATAACAAATGCTGGTGAGGATGTGGAGAAAGGGTAACCCTCCTACACTGTTGGTGGGACTGAAAATTGGTGCAGCCACTATGGAAAACAGTATGGAGTGTCCTCAAACAACTACAGATATAACTTCCATATAATCCAGAAATCCCATTGTTGGATATATACCCAAAGGAATGGAAATCATCATGTCAAAAGGATACCTGTACTCATGTTTATTGCAGCTCTATTTACAATAGCCAAGAGTTGGAACCAACCTAAATGTCTTAGTAACAGATGACTGGATAAGAAAAATGTAGTATATATATTCAATGGAATACTACTCTGCCATAAAAAAAAAAAAGAATGAAATTCTCCCATTTGCAGCAACATGGATCAGCCTGGAGAAAATTATGTCAAGTGAAATAAGCCAAGCACAGAAAGAGAAATACAGCATGTCCTCACTCAAAAGTGGGAGCCAGAAAAATAAATAAATAAATTTTAAAAAGAAAGAAAGATACAATGATCACAATAATATGTTGAACTTTCAAAAGGAGAGAACAGAACTAGTTATTACAGGTAGAAAAAGGCGGAGGGTGAAGAAAGTCAGTGAGAAATTGGTTAAGGGTCACAAAGAATGATTATGTTTTTTAAAAATGAGTATACTAATCCGGATTTCATCACCACATATTGTACACAGGTATTGATATTCAATCCTGTACTTCACAAACATGTATAATAAATTATATTTCAATGAAAAAATAGGCATATTTATCCATTTTTAGTTTTTTTAATCTCTTCCCATTGACTATTCTAAATTTTAAGATTCATAATAAATATAAAACTGAAATAAAATAAATGAAGCTATAGTAATCAAGACAGCATGGTAATAGCACAAGGACAGACATGTAGACTGTTGGAATAGAATTGAGAGTCCAAAATTAAACCTGTACATCTATTCCTAACTGATTTTCAGTAAGGGTGCAAAGACCACTCAATGGAGAAAGAATATTCACTCCAACAAATGGTTCTGGGGCAGCTGGATACCAACACACGAATGAAGTTAGATCCTATCTCATACCATATATAAAATCAACTCAAAATGGATCAATGACCTAAATATAAGGGCTAAGCCCACAAAACTCTTAGAAGAAAACATAGGTGTAAATCTTTATGACCTTGGATTTTGCAACAGATTCTCAGAAATGCTTAGATATGAGCAACAAAAGAAAAAATAGATAAATTAGACTTCATCAAAATAAAAATAAAGTGCTCATCAGAGGAAATTATCAAGAAAGTAAAAAGACAATCTACAGAATGAGAGAATATATTTGCAAATCATATACTGATAAGGATAAAAAAAGGCAAACAACTCAAATAAAAATGGGCAAAGGACTTGAATAGACATATCTCCAAAGAACATATACGTGTAGCCAAAAGCACATAAAAAGATGTTCAACATCATTAGTCATTAGATAAATGCAAATCAAAACCATAATGAGCTACCACTTCCCAACCTCCAGAATGGCTATAATAAAATTTTTTTAAAATGGAAAATAGCATGTTGGCTAGGATGTAGAGAAATTCTAATCCTCGTATATTTCTGGTGGCAATGAAAAATGGCTCAGCTGCTGTGGAAAAGAGTTTGGCAGTTTCTCAAAAAGTTAAATAGAATTACCATATGATTCTGCAATTTCACTCCTAGGTATATACCCAAAAGAATTGAAAACAGGGACTCCAACAAGTACATGTACGCACATTGTCATAGCAGCACTATTCACGTAGCCAAAAGAAGGAAACAGCCTAAATGTCCATCAGTGGAAAAACAGATAAACAAATATTGGCATATACAACGTCACATTATTCAGCCATAAAAAGAAATGAAGTACTGATACATGCTATAATATGGATGAATCTAGAAAGCATGGTAAGTGAAAGAAGCCAGACACAAAAGGTCACATATTGTATGAGTGCATTCATGTGAAATATCCAGAATAGATAAATCTATAGAGACACAACACAGATTGGTGGATTGATGGTTTCCAGGAGCTGGGGATGTTGCGGTGTATTATTCAGAATTCTGCAGAAGAAGAGAACATGTCTATCCATATATATGTTTATATATATGAATATGTACAGGTGACCTTTGAACAAGGCAGGGGTTAGGGATGCCGACCCCCACCCCCCAGCCCCAGTCAAAAAACCAGCATAACTTTTAACTTGTTGGGCACTTTCCCCCAGGATGTGGCCTGTAGTTAAATAATTCAGTAGTTAAGTACTCAATTACGAATAGCTTACTAATAGCCTACTCTTAGGTAGGCTACTTAACTGTTTGATTAGATATGTCATGCATTCATGATATCTAACCAAAAATTTTCCAATATATTTATTGAAAAAAATCTGCCTGTAAGTGGACACCAGCAGTTCAAATCCATATTGTTCAAGGGTTTCCTGTTAGAGAGGTCTTCAAAAAGTTCACAGAAAATACATATTATGAAAAATCTATGCACAGATTTCAAAAAATTTGCAGTAAAATGAACTCATACTAACTTGTTATAACATGTCTGAACAGGATCTAAACTGAGGCGGTAAGAAAGATAAGACATCAGTTTGAGAAGAGCCCCTATCAGAGCAGCATGAATTCAGATAAAATTGAAGCAAGAACAAACATCAAATTTATGGGGACGTTTGGGTGAAATCATTAATGCTTTATGAAATGTTTATGGAGACAATGCCTCCAAAGAAATCAGCAGTTTACAGATGGATAACTCTCTTTGAGAAATGACAAAACGATGTGGAAGATGAAGCCCACAGCAGCAGAACATCCAAGTCAATCTGTTCTAATTGAAAAGAACCAAAGATTAACAGCAGAAACAACAGCCAACACTGTAGACATCTCAATTGGTTCAGCTTACACAATTCTGACTGACAAATTCAAGTTGAGCAAACTTTCTGCTCCATGGGTGCCAAAGCTGTTCTATTTATATGAAGTTCAAAATAGGCCAAACAGATCTATCATATTCAAAGTCAGGATATCAGTTCCATTTGGGGGAGAGGTAGTGACCAGGAGGAGCCCAAAGGGCCTTCCGAAGGGCTTGTAATGCTGTTTCTTAATCTGGTGCTAGTTAGGGGTATTCCCTTTGTAAAAATTCATTCATGCCATGTGCTTAAAATATGCACTTTTTGTGTACAGGCTATACTTCAATAAAAAGTCTTTGAAACATTGTCTCTAAGATAACCATTGTCTTCCTGCAGGCAATTGCAAGTGGTATACGGTTCCTGCTTCTCTAAAGGGTGCCTACCATTCTGCCTCTATATTAAGCTTCTAACTATAACCTGGATGCACAACAATAGATTTGTGTGCTGTGGTGAAATATAAAGGCAATGGTGAAGTAGCATCTTAAATTGTGATTAATTTCTAAAGTCTGCATGTAACACAAATGTACAAAACATGATGGTCCACTGTATACAATTTGAGACCAAGTGAGTTTGTTCGTATGCACACGTCTGTATAAATCACAGTAGGGCTTTGTAAATAACATTTCAATATTCCCAGAAACCTTCAGCAGTCCACAAATAGACAAATGCAAACATTTTTAAACAAGTTGCTGGCTTTCTCCTGAATTACATTGCTGAGGAGAGCTCATATTTTCTGTGCCCTATCTTCATACCACAGTTAACAGCCTTTTTGACTTTCACTGGAGTTTTATCTCTCACTCGATGAGAGACAAATTTTCCCACTAGTTGGGTCATTCTCTGCAAGAGCCTCCCAAATTCCTTTTCCATTCCCCAGATAAAGCATAAGATGGACTCTTCCACATCACAGAGCTGAACCAGTGCTAAGCTCAATAGCCTACTCTTTAAATTTTTCAAAAGTTCTGTCCTTTTGGCTTTGTTAAAGCTGATAGGTGCAGCTGCGCAGGTTGTACGCTGCACAATTCCAGGAGGGACCATTTACTTAAAATACAATATGAGTGGTGTATGTGCCTCCTCCCCACACTTTATCACACACAAGTATAAAGACACACACATTTTTGTACTCCTCTTCAAGAGTTACAGTGTTGTGAGAAACAGAGTACAACAGTGTGCATTGGAGACATGGGTGCAGGAGGCCAGCTCAGCTCAGTGCTGACCTAATGGTTCATGGTCCACTCCAGCATTGCACTGAGTCCCATTCAAACTCTTCTCTCAACAAGATTATAAATGACCACATGCCTTGAACATCTAGTCAAAACTGTAACTGTTGAGTCTACAAGAACATGCTGTAATCCCCAGGAAGTTCTGGCCTTAATCACTAATTCCCCCTCCCTAGGGCAAAGTGAAAGTTGTATATGGGCAGGGCAGAGGTGCCATCTCTCCCTCTGCCCGGGCCTGGTCTTCCTCTTTCATTCTGCTCTTCTTCTGCCACCTCTGTCTCGTCTATCCCCTCTCATCCACGCAGGTGCTTGTCCTGCTGGA
Source organism: Galeopterus variegatus (assembly GCF_000696425.1). Taxonomy (NCBI): domain Eukaryota; kingdom Metazoa; phylum Chordata; class Mammalia; order Dermoptera; family Cynocephalidae; genus Galeopterus; species Galeopterus variegatus. Next base: position 255,931 of record NW_007726163.1, read on the forward strand.
GTGTCTCAAGCTGATCGATGTGCCTGGCTGTGTTAAGCCCATCTGGTCACTTCATTGTATCAGGACTGACATAACTATTGGACTAAATTCTCAGTCTGTCGTTTCTCTAGTTCAGTTTTGAAAGCACAAAGCCTTTCCGCCTCAACTACCCAGTCTGTTACCTTGCATTTCTGTTGTTCCAGCTGTCTCTAACCACATACTAGTCCCTGCTGTCCATATCCACACAGAGCAAGGGATTCTACAGGTACAGCCCTCCTCTGGGGCAGACTCACTGTACTCGTGGCCCTGCGAGAAAACCTTCTGGGATTCACATTACCTAAAATATCCTGTCTCACTTTCCAGAATTCTATTCTTCCAAAGCAATGTTTTGTTTTGTTTTGTTTTTCCTCTTCACACATTCAGATACCCCTCCCCATATTCAAAGATGCCCACTTGGATCCAAATGCTGCCACCTCAGGGTTTTTCTATATAATCATGCCGTTGACACAATTACATTATGAACTGCTCACTTTCCTTATAGGGGAGGAAAGTTGAAGAAAACCAAACACCATCTGTAAATGTCACTGATGGTCCCACACTGAGCCACGCTCTCATTTCAGAGCTTGCTACAAGGGTGTGAGTTTTGAGAGGCAGGTGGATGGCCCAAGTCCCACACAGAGGGTCAGCTTAGGAAATCCACCAGGAGAACTCGCAAAAATATGTGGCTCTGCTCACAGGCCATCTGAGTGTCTCCTGTATTAAACAGCCTCTGTAGAGGGCCAGCATCCCAGTCCCCAGCAGCCTTGCCCTCCCAGCCCTAGAGGAGCCCACCTGGGCACTGGCAGCCCTAGCTTTGTGGCCAACCTAAGCTCTGAGCATGAATGAAAGGGTCCCTCTAGTGGATGGTCCCTCTGGGAATCCAGGCTGTTTGGGTCCAAAGCAGAACAGACTGGCTCTGTGATGTCTTCAAGGAAGAATTTGAGGGCCTTCAGTGTGCCAAGAGCTGCTCTCCACATGCTGTGAGGGGACCCACGTGTCCTCTAGAGGCCATTGAAAGAGCCAACTCAGTCCCTACTTCCTGGTATGGACTTAAGGGAAAGTTCTTTGTGCTTTTTTCCCATCACAACCATGTGGGATGGAAGACACATATCCCTAGGCCTCACAGGGAAGAGTCAGTTTAAGTCTAGAGGTTGGAGCCTGGGACCATATAGACTAGGACAGGAGAAAGCACTTGGGGGAAGAGGAAAGTATTGGTTCGGGATTCAAGAATGCTGAGCTATGCCCGGCCACCTGCAGAGGATCAGGGGCATGGCTCTTTCCCTTCTTAGACCCCATTTTTTCAGTTATAAGAAAAGGGGATGGTCAAATTGATGATTCTTAAACAGCAGGCATCAGAATCCCTGACCCAGACCCCCGTCTCCAGACAATATCAACCAGCAGATCTTAGGTGGCCCAGGAATGGTAAGTTAAAAAAGTCCCCCAGCTGATTCTGATGTTCCCCAACAATATATAGTTCCATGAACGGAACTTCACATTCTACTCTAGGTAAATGGTCCAACGTGGCTACAGCATGACATTGTAGTTAAGTCTATTTCCTGACACCAGCCTGGGTAAGGTGCTTTGGTTATGCCCAAAGTCAAGATGCACATCAGAGATAAAACCACACCCCCAAGGCTGAGAGTGAAGATCACAGGCCATCTAGTGGAGCCATGGCCACCTCTGCCCAGGCCAGCACAACTAGACTGGAAACAAAGCTGTCCTCCTGTCTTTCCTCCATGACTCCCAAGGTCCCCTGGTCTCATTCCCTGCCCCATCCCACTGGACTGTTACTATGTCCCCTCTCCCAGTCACTCAATGTGGTAGGGGAGGCTGTGTCTCTTCCATGTTAATGGCAACGCTTTGTATCCAGTCATCCAGATTAGAAATCTCTGAGTCTTTTTGGCCCCCACCCCTTCCTGACTATCTACATCCTTGGAGCCTGTGGATTCTACTTCAGTCCTCTTCATCCCAATGCTACTATCTTCTTGGACCAGCACCTTTCTTCCAGAAATAATACGAAAGCCCACAAACAGGTGCCTCTGTAATTACCTTCTCAATCTATCCTTTGGGATGAACTTTCTAAGCTGAGGTTCTGACTTAAGGGATCCCCTGCACTGGTATGTAAAACACTGTGGAGAGGGGATACATTTGTACATTTCTACAAGTGGATCCACTACTTTCATTGAAATCTCAAAAGGGGTTGTAGCCCAACAAAAGAGCATGACACTGTCTACCATGCTTCCAGAATGATTTTTTTTGTACCACTATTCTGTGATTTGACCAATGTCACCTTGAGGGCAGGAACCATGTCTTAACCACCTCTGTTTCCCCATCATCACGCTCAGTGTCTGGCACCAAGGAGTAAGTTCCATGCATGCTGAATTGAATTATTAGCCACAGCCCAGCATGATTTCAGCAGCATGGGAGCAATGCCTTGAAGAACTCTCCCTCGTGGGCTGGAAACCCTGTAAAAACTCTTGGCTCTCTCCTAGCAAGATAACAGCCTTGAACTCTGAAGTAAACATTCCACGTGCACCAGCTTTGCCAATGAAAGCGAGCCAAGTAAAGGTGCCTCCAGGCGGGGGAAGGGCCTCAAGGACACAGTGCCAGCTGCAGCAGGTGATTCACCCTCAGGCATGACCATGTACCTTGTCAGTGCCAAACCATCTGCCCATTGAACCAACTACAGAATCCCAATGCCCTCATTTGATCAGTGGGGTCAGATCCCAAAATTCACACCAGGTCCACAGTAATGTCTGCCAATCATTACTCCAGTCTTGGGCTCCCCTACAGACACTGAGCTGTATGTGTCTTTTTCAGAGATGTTTATAGCTCAAGTTCCAGAGACAACTTGGAGGGCTCTCAGGCTGTAATCTACTTAAGACAAAAATTAATGACATCTCCTTGGAATCCTGCAGCTTCCCAAGGGGCGTTCCAACCTGTATTTTGGAATATTTGGTTCTCCTGCATGTTGTATGTCCAGGTGAGAAGTCATAAAGGTAGACCAGAAAATGACCAGACATGCTAAAATGCAAAACATATATTTGCAAAGGGAAGAAACAAAGGACCATGGAAATCCCATTCCTGTGGTTGATTCCAACAATATAAGCCAAGCACAGAGAGATTTACAGAGCAATCAAAGTTTGCTTCATCTACAAAATGTCTTCACTCAGACAGCAGGCAGTCAGGGCCAATGTCTCCGACCACAGCATGGATATTACCTTCAATGCCCAGGACCCCCAAGTTCAGTCCTTCCTGGACCACAGTGGTGTCTGTGGTGATCCAGACATGTTCAGGGCAGAACGCCCAGAAATCTAACTGCATGAAGAACTGAATTGCCTTCAGGGAGAGAATTCATCCTAAGGCAAGACTCAACAACAGAGACCTAGATGTAAGGTTGCTGTACCTTAGCAAAGCAGAGATCCTGAATGTACTCTAGTTCTGACCCTCAGATCTCTCCTGTCTTGTCCTGTGGATTTATGTCTATCATCTTGAAATTCTGTAAGACAGGCTGGTAACTGGAAAGGGCACAGACCAGCCTTCAGTTTCAGGCTATAAAGGCCCCTGCACATCAATACTGTGGCTAGCAAGGACCCCTATTCCTGATGGGAGGGGCTTGGCAGGAGGGGTGGCCAGCAGGAGGCTGTGGAGACCCACAGAAGACGACAGCAGAGTCAGGAGCCATGCTCAGCCAGCATGCCAGGGGCCTGCATGAGAGGGGAAATTCCCGAGAGGGGCTGCAGTTTCCAGAAGAAGTACAGGCACAAAGTAGCTGCCAGATATTCTTAGGAGCACACAAGAGACATTAGGGGAATCCAGAAATATTTGGTGGGAATTTTGCAAGGAAGTCAAGACCCTATAAACAGATGCGGGGAGAGAGTAAAATTCAGATTATTGCTATTAATGTGAATTTATTTGCATACACAGGCTGAGAAACTAATAGAATCTCAAGTTATAAAAGAAAGAAAAAGCATGGGCAATGGGCTGATGCTTTTGAAGGCCCAGATTGGCTTCCTGTGGCCTTACTTTCCTAATCCAAAGATGCAATTGCTGTTTGAAAACAGGGGAGCCCAGGCTGAGCCACTTCTCCGTAAGACGCTGGCAGTGAAGCCTCTGTCCCTGGGTCATTCAGGTAATTCAGTGGCTGGGTTGCAGGTGAAGCGGGATTTTGGTGAGACTATCTCGATGCCATTTCCATCACAGGATACCGGAGGGGCCTCTAGGGCCCTGTGTGGGCTAGAGCCTCAGCCCCTTTCTGCTGAGCAGGGGCAAGTCAGTCGTGATCACTGTCTCCTGAGCCACCATCCTTAACCCTTGGTTGTTCTGTCCCCTGCCTACAAAATCCCAGGAGGTGAGGGAAGGAGAACATGATCACAGAACAACAGCAGAGCATCATTTATTCATTCAGCTGTTCACTAATCAGCAAACACCTCCCGTCCTAGTTTGTGTTGTGTTGCTATTACAGAATACCTGAGGCTGGGCAATTCATAAAGGAAAAACATTATTGACTCATGATTCTGGTGGCTGGGAAGTCCAAGATTGAGCAGCTGCATCTCGCAAGGCTTCAGGCTGCTTCCACTCATGCCAGAAAGCAGAAAGGGAGCTGGCATGTGCAAGATCTCATGGCAAGAGAGGAAGCAAGAGGGAGAAACCGAGGAAGCCAGACTTTTTCACAACCCACTCTTGGGGAACTAATCACTCACCTCTAAGTGAGGGCATTAATATATTCATGAAGTTTCCACCCAAATGATCCAAACACCTCTTACCAGGCCCCACCTTCCAATACTGCCACATGAGGATCAAATCTCAACATGAGATTTAGTGGGGACAAACCACAGGTTTTTTGGTGAGGACAAACCACATCTAAACCATAGCACCTCCTATGTGTCAGGCACTAAGCCACCAGGCACTGAGTGCATACCGTGAACAAGACAGACATTCTACCTGCCTTCATGGGGCTTACAGTCCAGTGGGGCAGAGAGGCATCAAACATGGAAACCCAAAAGAATTACAAGTTGATGAGGATTTCAAAGGAAAAACATAGGGCTCTATAGGAGAGAATAACAGAGAAGAGAAACTGCTCTGAATTGGGGGGTCACAGAAGCCCCCTGCTGAATTGCCACTTAACCTGAGATATAAAGATAATAGAGTTGCTGTGGGAGAAAGAGTGGTCCAGGCAAAGATCTTGAAGCCAGAAGGGGCACCATTCCCCAGAAGGAAGCCATGCAGCCAAAGCATCACACACAAAGGAAAGAGCAGCTGGGCGTGAGGTTGAGGAGGAGTCTGCACCAACTTCAGGAGGCCTTGGAGGCTGTGGCGAGGATGCACATGGTGCAGAGGGAAGCCAGAGAGGGGCTCTACACAGGGAGGTTACACTATCCGAGTTATTTTCATAAAGATCAGTTTGACTGCTTGTGGATAGAGGGTAGGTTGGATAGGACTCTAAAACAGGTGAGTTGCAGAGAAGTTCAAGAGAGAGATGAGAGCTAGACTAGGGTATAGACTGTAATAAAGATACGGATACATTTGAAAACTATTTGGAGATAAAATCAATAGAACAGATGATGAATGGGTGTGGGGTGAGGAACGGGGGTGGCAAGGGTGACTGTTCGGTGTGTCACTGGCTGACTGGAGATGTCATTTGTTGAGGCTAAGGCTGAGGTGGGGCAGGTTTGAGAGGGAACATCGAGTTCACCTTTTGGGAAGTGCTAACTTTGAGCCTGGGAGACTTCCAAGTGGAGATGCTAAGGAGACAATTGTGTGAGTTCAGAGTTGAGAAATCAGATGAGACTCTGGGAGTGGCCAGGACATGGCTGGCACTGGGGCAGGGGTGGCCTGGTCAAACTTTGGCAAAAAGCACAGTGCCATTGCCCTCAGCCAACCCCCTTCACTTTCACCATATCACTGCTCTCCTTACAGGCCCATGACTCCTAGTCACCTAGGAGATAAAGTCCACATTTCTTAGTCTGTGATTCAAGGCCCTCTGGGACCTGGTCCCAACCTTCCTTATCTCCCTATTGTCCTGCATGTGCCTCTGCACCAGCAAACCATCCTCTCGGCTGCTCCCGAGCACACCACTAACCTCCAGCCCACATGCCTTTGCTCATGGGGCCTTCTCCGGGCTTCCTTCTACCCACCTACACACAGCCAGATGCTTCCAAGGGAAAGGGGCGTGGAAGTGCTGAGTAAAACGTCAGACAGTGGGATGAGCTTCAGTACACAGGAGGCTGGGGCAGAGGACAGGGCAGCAGACCCCAGGGCCACCTCTGTGACAGCGGAAAGAATTTGATGCAGCATGATGACTTTATTTACCCATCTATAAAGTGGAGCTAAATAAAGCCAGTTTAGCGAACAGATAGGAGGTTGTTGGGGGGGTGGTAGAGGGAGGAGGCAGGGAGGTTTCGGTAATGGGCCGCAATAATCAACCACATTGTACATTGACAAAATAAAATAAAATTTAAAAATATATAAATAAATAAATAAAGCCAGTTTTGCTAGGCAAGAAGCAGATCACAAATAGCCCCATTTTAAGATTAGTGCTGGCTTTTCTTTGCCAAGTTGACCTTATCTGAGCAAACAGAATTCATTTCCAAAATCAACTCTCTGTAAATTGCATTTGGGAGAAACTCTTACATAACGTAAGATATAATCGAGAGAGAAACAGAAAAGAAGGGTGAGCAAAAGAGTATAAACAAGTTGATTCTGCCTGTAGATCAAAAGGATCCTGAAAGCTGGCTTTCAGACTCAGAAGAAAAATTTCTTTCCAGCAGGTTGCTTGAGATGCCAGAGGTGGGGTGGGGGATAGATCTGGTGCTTTCTATGCCAGGCTGCTGTAAGGGATGCCAGCTGGCCCACTGGCCCGGGAGACAAGGTTCTGGTCGAGGGATTCAGGCCCAGTGGCTGGGGAGCCCGGGGCAATGGCAGGCCAGCCGATGGCCCTGCAGGGACGCTGCATTTAGGCTGTAGCTTTTCGCGCCTGTCTCATGCTCACTGCCAGCTGGCACTGCCTCCACGGGCTCCACTTTCTGATGCAGTTAGGCTGGAGTAGGGGGCTTCCCGCAGGACAATGTCTTCTCTGCCTACTTCTCCAGCTTCACCGCACACCACCGTCTCCCCAGCTCCCCCGCTCCAGCTGTACAAACCTCTCTCGGTTCCTCGAACCCACCATGCCTGTTCCTGCCCATGCACTTTCATATCGGCTGTTCCCATGGCCACAAACACTTTGCTCTGCCCCTTTTCCGGGATCACTGGTGACATGATATTCTTTTGAGAATTCCTGGATTCAGTTAGGCATCCTCTCAAGTGCTCTTGCTGCCCCCTGAGCTCTCACACTCTGGTGCTTGCTTGTTTAGGCTACAGTGGGAATACACACACACACACTCACACACATCTATACACATACACACATGTCCAATATATCATATATACTAGAGTACTTCAAAAGTTCATGGAAAGATTATTATCTATTTTCCACAAACTTTTTTAAGTACCCATGTATATGGTATGTGACATATATAATATATAACATAATTATCATTCATAATTGCTATACATATCATCTCCCCTTTTCCTGCCCCACAAGCTCCTGTTTCTGTTATTCTCTAAGCCTCGTGCCAACACCTGTCTGTGTTTGTTCTTCTCTTATTTCATCGCTGCTGCAGATGTTCGGGGTCAGATCACCGTCTTTGGAGGAAGGCAGTGTTTAGAGGAAGAGTATTTGCCAAGAGACCTGGCTCGACTGCTGTAATGAGAAGCCAAGCGCCTGCAGAAGGCTCAGTCTGCTCAACAGCAGCTCACCGCCCTCACTTGGTCTCCTGATGTGCCCCTTAGTGTCAACCAGATGGTGACTCCGGCCAATCGCCTTCCCTGGCCCTCTCCCCACTGTCCCCATCCACCACCCTACAGGAATGCTCCTCCTAAGTCAGCAGCACACCACTGGCCACCGCCCTCCCCAGGAAGCCTTCCCTGACCACTGCCTCCAAACATACACACACAACAGATAAATACACCACACACCCCATCCACACACTGCACACTAATACATACCGCACACACACCATACACACAAGACTCATGCTATATGCATATACACTGTGCACACATGCACACTACAGATAAATTCACCATACACATAATGCACACAAATACATACCACACACACACACACGCCATATATACACACACATTATACACCCACACTCTGCACACACACTACAGATAAATACATCCCTACACACACACTCCATACACACCACACACACACTGTACACACATACACTGTGCACATGCACACAAACAGTATGGGTAAATATACCCTATACATAGCACACACACACAAACACATACCAAACACTACATATAAGCACATCACGCACACCATACACACATTGCACACAAACACATGCCACAACACACTATATACAAACACCACATAAATACATACATGACACACTACACACACACCACACTCACGCACCACACATATTACATACACACCACACACATAACTAGAAACACATCATACACAGCACACACACACTACATGCCACACTATACTACACACACACACACACACACACGCACACACCCCTCCCACCATCCAGGCAACACTGATTTCCCTTTTTCCTGAAATCTTGCAGCACTGACTCTGCCACTGTCTAAATGAAATGATACATGCAAAGCACCTGGAACAATACTTGGCACATGGGCGGCCCATCTCTCTCCCCACCTGGGCCCTGGACACACCTGGTCTGTAACCAGGGTTGCCAGCCTCCCCAGGGAAACAAGTGCCTGGAGGGCTTTAGGCGAAGGGTCAATAAACAACCTCATTCAGGATAATTGGGGAAATACCTAAGACTGGGCCGCCTGACTCAGTCCTCGGTGGGGGTTTGCAAGTCATTCACAGAGGACGCCACCCGCCCTCATGGATGCTTCATGCTTCAGAACAAGCTCAGCCTTGACACTCAACAGTATTTTATCCAGGGGAACAAGAGGCAGATTTCTTAACAAAAAAACAAAAGAAAAGAAACCCCTGGTCTGGGAGAAGGAGGCTGGGTCTAACCTGGCTCTGCAATGAATTCTCTGAATGACCCTGGACAAATCACTTGAGCTCTCCAGGCATCAGTTGCCCAGTCTGCAAAATGGGGATAGTCTTTCCCTAGGCCCCTTCACAAGATGGGAGTGAGCACCCATTGAGACGATCAACAACTAAGGACTTACAAAGGTTAAGTGCCAGACAAATACAAGTGTCCTGGTAGAGACTTTGCATCCTCCTCAACCCCGGAGAGGTAAAAATGTAGATGCCACCAACTGGACTTCCCCATCTAATTCCAGGGATATGGTTTCCCCAGTGCCATAAAGAGACAGAAAAGGACAGGAAATTGCTTTTTTCCTGAGGGCATTGAACTAGGCATAGAGCCAATTATTTTTATTTAATGACAGAGTCAAAAAACGTACGATGTCCACACCTCTCATAACAGTGTCAAAACTGGAACAATATAACACACAAAACCTTTTTACTTCCAGCATCCCTGGACGTAGCTGCACTCAGGCACAAGGCATTTGCATGCCCAGGAACAAGTACCACAGGTCTCCTGCCTCGCTAGGGCTCTCACAGTGACCCGGGGCCCCTAAGAGTCCCAAACACCATTCCAGCTCCCAGAGCCACAGTGGGGACTGGACTTGGCCTCCCCACTTAAGGGTGCTGCCCCGAGGGACATCTAACTATCAAAGTGCTTGAGACCACAACAACCTCTAAATGTGAGGCTGATTAAAGAGGGTTACATGAATTGCCGAATTAAGCCGTCCAAAATTGGATAAAGTGATTGTGAAATCTGTTTTGAGTCAACCTATACATGTCTCATTGCAGGAAAATGTTTCGGTAAGAGTTCATGGAGAAAAAACCCCAGCAACTCATTGTTGGCTGACCTTCCTGGGCTCCTAATATTCAGTTCCCCAAAAGGCATCTTAGCCATGTAATTTCCAATATGGGAACAATTTGAGTTGCAATTAGGCAAATCTCAGAAGGTTCTGCCACTGATTTGTTCGTTCTCTCAATATTATTCTATAGGACACACTAAAATACTGCACCAGGTTCATGCAGAGGACAATTAGGAACGCTGCCTGTCGGGTTACAAAGGCTGGCTAAACACATCGCTGCATGGTAATGCTATCATTAGGCCTCTGGAGCTGGGCACATGGTTCTCCACCCCCAATGTCATCTACTAATGGCTCTGCTGGGGACAGGGGCTATTAGCATCTCAGTGCCTTGGGTTGTCATGATAGCAAGTCCAGAGGCCCTGGACAGTGAGTGGGGAGGTGGTCAGTGGAGCTACCAACTGGAATGCAGCCCCGGGGATTGTAGGTGAAGGAAAGCTAACAGACAGCTCCTGGCCGTAACACTAGATTGTGTTAAAAGCCACAACTTTCACTGAGCACCTCCTCTGTGCAAGACCTGATCTAGACCCCAGGGACACTGAGATGAAAAAGACATAGCTCTTGTCCTCAAGGATCCTAGTGGGAGGACATCCCAGCTAGCCTAATTATGATACAAGATAACAAGTTACAATCAAGACATTATTTTCAAAAGTGCAGGAAAGCACGGAAAAAGAAAAGATTCACTCTGCCTGCGGTGTGAGAATAACCTTCACAGAGAGGGGCACATGTGAGCGGCCTTGAGGCATGGATAGCAGCGGCAGTCCTGGAGGAGCGTTCTCCTTGCTTGGTTAGGATGAGCTGGTGCTCTCTGAGCTGTGCGTGCCTCCCGAAGACTGAGTCACGTTCATCTTTTTCAATAAACATGCTGGTCATGAGTTTTAAATTAATGTTCTTCTCCCTCGTCCCTCATCTCTAGGGAGGAGGAACTGTCAATCCAGCCCTCTGGGGCACATCTGGCTTGCCCTGGACTCCTCTCATGATCTGCCCTTTATCCTGGGATGGCTGGTTTGCTCCCAGCAAAGAGGAATGTCTGGATTCTCCTCTAAGTTCTTTGCACAAACTGCAGAGGCTGTCTCGTCCTTTCCTGGCCAGACCAGAACTCATGCCTCAGACCAGATCCTAGAATTCAAACTTAGGTGAGGGAAAAGTCAGCTTTGACTGAGGAGCCCTGCAGAGCAAGGACTGTGTCAGATTTATCTTTGCTCTCCCTTTGTCCCCAAACCTGCTCAGGGCCCTGCTGTCACGAGTGAGTGCGTGGGTAAGTGAGAGAGCCAGCACAGCCCATACGTACCTCAGGGTCAGCCTAAGTGGCTGGTCCAGAAGCAGATAGATGGGCGAGGTGGGGCAACAGTCACAGGAACCAAAGGTAGAGGTGAGTTGTAAAAGGGCCATATGCAGAGTGAGATTCGGGGCAATGTGGGATCTGCAAGTCAGGAAGGAAGGTGGGTCAGAGCTAGGCAAATGCAGCTTCCCAGAGGGACAGGGCCTTAGGAAGCATGCCAAGAGACTTTGCGGGCAGATTAGAAAGTCGTGCAGCTAAAATCTACCTTCCCAACCTCCCCCACTGCTCTGGGGACACAGGACATCACAGTGGGAGTCCACTTGCAATTTGTAGACAAAGTTTCCTGTCCTGACACAGGGGTGACCTCTTCCTCCATGTATTTCCTTTGGCATCTTCCTGCCCATGATGTGGATGCGGACAAAGCACACTGGAACACTGACGATGTTGTGGACGACGGCAGCAGCTCTGGGCTCTACCTTTGGGCTTCTTGCTTAACTGAGAACAACAAGCCCTATTTTGTTAAACCAATTATTCCACTTTTTTTTTTTTTAATGTGCAACCAGACCTGATCCCCAACAGATACACCTGGCACTAGGCATGTACTCGATAAATGCACCTGGGTTCTCCCAAGTCATCAGAGCAGAGAAAACACAGGTGATCCCCATGGGCAAAATGCCTCTGCTTCTGGCTGCACGGTGCTGTTCAGCCCTCAGAATTTCCCCACAAGGACCCCTTCTCCTCCTTCTTTCTACTTTCCTCGTCCTCCCCTCCCTTCCCCTCCTCCATACACACTCACATATCCTCCAAGAGCACGGAGGCCACCATGGCTGCAACAGCATCTGCCCTCCACCCTCCAATCCCAATAGCACTTAAGCCAGGGTTATTTCTCCATGACATTCAGGGAAGGACAGAGCAGGAGCTCTCATTTCCCTGTGGTTCCCGGAGCCACACACTTCAGGACTCCCAGCCTCAGTCAGCTTATCTGGTAAATGGGGCTAAAATTGCCCTGCAGGCCATAGATGAGAAAGAATTCTCCTATGGGAAGTAAGGGTTTATTTCTGTATTGTTTTGTTTCTGGCTGAATGAACAGTCTGCTGCTTCTTAAAGATACTCCCAGCTCATAAAAACATTCTGCCAAAATATTTGTGGCTTCGCCTGGGGGCACATCTCTCCTGAGGCAGACAGTCCATTGTCTGCTGTCTCCTGAGCCACTGCCAGCACACAGCCTGACCCCATCCAGACAGTGACAAGACCTGCACCTTACTAACCCAACTGTGGGCTCCCAGGGTTGGGGGGCGAGGGGGTCAGGACAGGAGCCTGGGACTTTTTGTAGGCCTCAGCACCTAGTGCACCAGCCTACCAGTGCCCCACATGACAGGCCTCATAAGAAACACATAATCCTGGACAGAGCCCAGGACACATCACGAGTCACTCAGATGGTGTTGCCATTTTGCAAGGCCCACATCTGACATGGCTGTACCCCAGAAAGCCAAAGGACTCCGAGTAATGCCACTGGGGGCCTGATAGCATCTGCTTCTCTCAGTAACCCATTGACCCTAAGCAAAGTGTCCAGTCTGTGTCTATGCCAGTGCCTGGCATTGGCCTGTCCTGCCCCCAAGGAGACCCATCCAGTGGGTAAGACAGTACATAAATGACAGGCACAGGAAGAACCTGAAAGTCAGGCCCAACCACAGCAGGGATGTAGTGCTTCTTGCAGGGAATTGGGGAGGGTATCATGAAGATTTCCACAGCAAAGGTCATTCTTAACAGCATGAGCAAGCACGGGCAAGCAGCGTTTGGAATGGTGCCCAATCCCAGAACCTGATCCTGACAGGGAGTAACGTGAGAGGAGGTGGGGAAGGTGCACCAGAGGCCAAGGGGGCAGCAGTTGGCCTCCACATGGAGGATGACAACAGGAGTTATTGATCAGGGAGGAGCATGCCAAAGATGATCCTTGGGAGGATCCATCTGGTAGAGGATGAATAGAGAGGGTGGAAGCCAGAGGCAAGGAGAGCTTTGGTGGGAGTGGAGTCCTGGCAAAATGTGAGCTAGGATGTTGACAGCAGAAACAGATAGGAGAGAGATTTTGTAATGGTAGAACTGATGAGCTAGAGTTACACTCTGGAAATTATAAGGCCCAAAGAAACAAAGAGAACACCCAGCATTTGGCCTGTGTGCCTAGAAGCATAGTGTTTCAATGAACAAAAATCAAGAAGAGAAAATGTCAAATTGGGGAAAAGATGGTGAGAGGTGCACCCTCCCCTGCAGGTCTCCTTGCCTCCTCCTGCTGCAGCACCATGATCCCCTCCCCTGCAGGTCTCATGCAGAGCTGTCCTCATCTGCCAACCCTGGTGCAGTGCCTGGTACAGCATTTGACAAGAAGTTGATTCAGAAATGCTTGGTCACTCACGGGTTGAGACCTATGAGGCCATTGTACCAAACAAAAATGTGTTTTCCTCTGGCAACCAGAACCCAGCTCCACCTCCATGTGAGATAGTGAAACTCTCCCTTGATAGTGAGAGTCTCTTGGCTCCAGGGAGTCAATTCTCCTGGCTTCATGGTCACTGCAAGGTGGAAGACGGAAATATCTGTGTCTGTCTATTTGTTTACAGGCATTTGCCACAGGGATTCCCTTTGAGATAAGAACCCAGAGACACATGCCATTATGATTTCCAGCTTCTCTTCTACTGATTAATAAGCCCCAAGGGAGGTCACTGATAAAAAAAAGAATGCTATTGAAGGCCTATCGATCATGGCTCTTTCTAAGCCAAGTCAGCTGCAATCAGAGTGACCAGTTTGACTGAGACTCCCCAGTTTTAGCAGCAAAAGTCACACATACCAAGAAAGCCCTCAGTCCCGAGCAAATTGGGACAGTTGGTCACCCTAGCTGCACACGCGCTGTCTGATGTTCAGACAAGGAGCAACATTATAGCTGCTGCAGCCAGCAGGAAGCCAGCAGAGGACTGTTCCTAGGCTGCCCAGTCTCCCCACCATACACTCAAGTCCTCTGCAGCCTCCTCATGGACTGTGGTGACTTGTCCCCCTGAGATTGTGCCCATCTTCAGATGCCTGTCAGAGGGCTGGGCACACAGCAGGTGCTCCATAAAGAATTGTCAATTATCTTAGAAAGTCTGTCCCTTGGCCTCTCTGATCTTTGCTCCTCTCATATTAAGGAAAGGTTGAATGGATTCGTGTGGCCACTTGATTCTAACAGAGTGCTGACAACCAAGAATTCCCAGGACAAATTCAGGTTTTTACTTCCAATTCATTAATACTCAGCCCACCCACAACCATTTTGGTAAACCATGTAATCATGAGATTTGCACATGAGAGTTTTCCAGTGAGACATTTTACATACGTTTTACAAAAAAAAAAAAATCAATACACAAAAATAAGTAGCATTCTTAAATATCAACAATAAATAAGCAGAAAAAGAAATCAAGAAAGCAAGCCCATTTACAATAGCTAGAAAAATAATAAAATACCTAGGAATAAATTTAACCAAAGAGGTGAAAGATCCCTACAAAGAGAACTACAAAACACTGCTGAAAGAAGTTAAAGAGAGCACAAAAAGAAGAAAAGCCATCTCATGCTCTTGGATTGGAACAATTAACATTGTGAAAATGTCCATATTACCCAAAGCAATCTAAAGATTCAATGTAATCCCCTTCAAAATACCAATGACATTCTTCACAGAAATATGAAGGGAAAAAAATCCTAATATTCATATGGAAGAATAAAAGACCCCAAATAGCCAAAGCAATTATGAGCAAAAAATAAAAATAAAAAACTGGAAGTATTACACTACCTGACTTCAAACTATATTACAAAGCTATAATAACCAAAACAGCATGGCACTGGCATAAAAACAGACATTCAGACCAATGGAAGAGAATAGAGAATTCAGAAACCAACCCAGGCACTTAAAGCCAATTGATCTTCAACAAAGGCACCAAGAACATACATTGGGGAAAGGACAGCCTCTTCAGTAAATAGTGTGGGGAAAACTGGATATCCATGTGTATAAGAATGAAACTAGACCTGTACTTCTCACCATATACCAAAATCAACTCAAAATAGATTAAAGACTTAGATATAAGACTGAAACTATAAAACTCCTGGAAGAAAACATAGGGGAAACACTTCAGGATGTGGGACTGAGCAGGATGGGGGGCTTATTATTTACTAATAAGACCCCCAAATCACAGGCAACAACAACAAAAAAAAAAAACCCAAATGGGATTATGTAAAACTAAAAATCTTCTGCACAGCAAAGGAAACAATCAACAGAGTGAAAAGACAACCCACAGAATGAGAGAAAATATTCGCAAACTATACATATGACAAGGGATTAATATCCAGAATATAAAAGGAACTCAAACAACTCCACAGTAAAAAAACAAATAAAGCAATTAAAAAATGGGCAAAGGAGCTGAATAGACATTTTTCAAAGGAAGACACAAATGGCCCATGGATACATGAAAAAATGCTCAACATCACTAATCATAAGGGAAATGCAAATGGAAACCACAATGAGACATCATCGCATCCCAGTTAGAATGGCTATTATCAAAATGACAGAGAATAACAAATGCTGGTGAGGATGCAGAGAAAGGGGAACTCTTATACACTGTTGGTGGAACTGTAAATTAGTGCAGCCACTATGGAAAACATTATGGAGGGTTCTCAAACAACTACAGATAGAACTACCATATGTTCCAGCAATCCCACTGCTGGGTATATACCCAGAGGAATGGAAATCATCATGTCAAAGGGATACCTGCACTCCCATGTTTATCACAGCTCTATTTACAATAGCCAAGGTATGGAACCAACCTAAACATCCATCAATGGACAACTGGATAAGGAAAATGTAGTATATATACCAAATGGATATACACAATGGAATACTACTCCACCACAAAAAAGAATGAAATTCTGCCATTCACAGCAACATGGATGAGCTTTGAGAAAATTAAGTGAGATAAGCCAGGAACAGAAAGAGAAATACTGCATGTCCTTAACTCATAAGTGTGTTTGCGGGTGGGGGAGGAGAGAGGGAGGGAAGAAGGGAGGGAGGGAGGGGAGAAGGAAGGAAGGAAGGAAGGAAGGAAGGAAGGAAGGAAGGAAGGAAGGAAGGAAGGAAGGAAGGAAGGAAGGAAGGAAGGAAGGAAAGAAAAGAAAGCCCACAATAAAACACTGAACTTTCAGGAGCAGAGAACAGACCTATATTCATAAAAGGTGGGAAAGGGAGATGGGGAGAGGGTTTAGGGAGTAACTGGATAAGAGACACAAAGAATAATTATGATTTGTAATGATGAACATGCTAATAATATTGATTTGATCATCACATACTATATACAAATAGTGATAGTCAGCTCTATATCCCATAAATATGTATAATAAATTATGTTCCAATACAAAAAGTAAATTTTAAAAAATTAAATTAAAAAAAAAAGCTGAGAGTTTCCAAGAGCAAATTGACTTGCACTGTAAATAATGGGGTCCTACTAAGGACAGGAGAATATTCTTAATCCTGCAAGGAGATGGAAAGGCAAGAGTAACACAACGGGTAGGAAGCTGCAGAGCAGAGACACAAAGACTTGCCGCAGAACTCAAAGCATGTGCTTTGTATTTTTTAATAAACTTTTCATTTTTAAATAATTTTGAATTTCTAGAAAAAGTACAACGTAGTACAGAATGTTCACCCAGTTTCCCCTGTTGTTAACATCTTACGTTTCCACGGTACACTTGTCAGAACTAAGAAACCAACATTGGTTGGTTACTATTAATTAAATGAGCTTTTTTTCAGATTTTACTAGGTTTTCTAATGTCCCTTTTCTGTTCCAGGATCCAATCCAGGGTACACATTGCATCGAGGCTTCATGTCTGCTTAGGCTCCTCTGGTCTGTGATATTTTCTCAGTTTTCCTTGTTTTTCATGACCTTGACAGTTTTGAGAAGTTCTGCTCAGGTATGTTGTAACGTGTCCCTCAACTTGGGCTGGTCTGATGTTTTTCTCATGATTAGACTAGGTTTATGGGTTTTGGAGAAAAATACCTCCTCGTCACATGCTGTGTGTCAGGCTACATGCTATTGACATGACTTATCCCTGGCGATGTTAAGTTGGTCACCTAGCCAAGGCAGTGTTTGCCAGTTTCTTCACTGACAAGTAGAGCAGGATGTTTTTAATGTCTCCCTTTCCAAACCTTATTGGGAGAAACACTAACAGAAGTTTCTACGGTCGTCCGGCTCCCTGGGCCAGGACCACTTGTCCAGGGGTGACAAGCATTCATCAGGTGCCCCCATGACAAGCTGAAAGTCTGATCAACCTCATGCAGAACTTAAAGTGACTCCACTCCATCAGGAATCGTGTGCCTACAGAGGGTAGCCCATGGTCCAAGAGAAAATGGTAGTTCTTGAATTGGTGTCCTCAAAGAAAGCCTATAGTGTCAAGAAAAAAAAATGTTCAAATTCACAACCATAACGTTGCTCAGAGAATATGCATCTCTTTTACCCTCCTTAAATATCTGTTGAATCGAACTGGGTGTATCTAGTTCCTTCTGCTCTCCTCGTGTGCCTCTCTCCTCTTTATTTCCCTCTCTTTTCATCTTCTTCCCTGTTTTCATCATAAATGGCTATTAGACGACTGGAGTGTAATTTTTAATTATTTGTTGTGCTTGGTAAATAAAGTTCTCTCTGTTCTTTATTTGCAAAACAGAAAGTTGGAACAGTCTCACTTCCCTTTCCCAAAGAAATGGTTAGGATTCACACATATTCAATTATCAGTGTGTGTTTTTCAGAACCTGCAATAGGGACACATTTTCTAATATTTGACATGAGGATTGTCTGGTCACTCCGTCCAGTAGTGACAGTAGGGAAGGGTGCATTTAAAATGTCCTCCTGCTGTTTCTGAGCACACCTACAAGGGAAATGTTCATCACTGTCACCCTCCACAGTTGGAGGACACCTCAGACCTCAACTAGTCAAACTACTTTGTTCTGCAGGTGAGAAAACTAAAACCCGGTGATGAGAAGAGACTCCTCCAAGGTCACCTAGCAAGAGCATGACCGTGGGACCAAAGCCCAGCAGTTCGGACTCCCACTCTAGTGATCTTTCTGCTATTTCATGGATGATTATTTAATGGAGAAAACAGCTTCCTTTCCCCGCATGACTACTTACAAGTAGGTTAGGACATAAAAATCCACACAGGCACTTTTCCTATATAAATAGTGCTGTGAACATTTTCTGATTTAATCAAAATGCATCTCAGAGTTTGACCAAACTAAACAAAACCCAGGGTGGAATCAGCACCACTCTGAACATCATACTCAGAATACGGCTCCACCCACTGCGCACACAGCCCGAGGCCAGACTGAAGCGCTCGCCTGGCATCCATAAGATAAACCTTAAACTCGGGGGTTATAGCTCAGTAATGTGACTGCTATTGAAGTGGGAATGTAAATGACGTGGCTGCAGAGTTTTTACAGGCCTGGAACGAAGGGGCTGGCTGCCGCTGACTTAGCTGCACACCAAGCAGCCCACCACAGTGTTGGAATTGGGAGCAGGGTCAGCCTTACCTGTCATCAGCAGAGGAGGTGGCCATCTCTCAGCCCATTGCATGGGCTCTGGAAGCCCTTCAGGCAGCTGAAGCGAGAGACTCCCCTGCCGGACTCCAGATGGCCAGCACATCTGCCTGTCCCTCCTATCTGTCTTTCTGCTACTTCCAGAACTCACCCAACATATGCAGGAGCTTAATTGGAGAGAAGACCCATAGAAAAGGAAATGGAGTCTGAGAATGACTCCAGCCAGTTGTGTGACATACTCCAAGATGCAGCAAATCTGGAAATGCACATGCAAGGCAAAGGCTGAGGCTCCACCTCCAGACACCCCAGGCCGGGAAGGATCAGCAGCCACCACTGCATTACACGCTGTCACTACACAGCACAGGGAACTACAAAGATGTCGATGTCATTGTTAAATAACTCTGACTGCATTCCACCCACAGTACTGGTTTAGTTGTGCTATCTTATCCTTTCGGGAGCTCCCCCAAAGCCACACACAGAAGAACACCATTCAAATGTTGCTGTGGTTGAGGTGGAAACTCCTCAATGCAGATGGACTCAACTGACCACATGGGCCCAACCTCACTGTCCAGGCAGGGACTCCTTAATGCTGATCTGGCAGGTCCCCTGTGCACCTTGTTCTCCAAGTCCCAAAAGATAGCTAAGTCACACACAACAGCATCTAAAGGATATCCAACAAATTGTTCTTTTAAAACCTTGACTCTCATGCAAAAGCCCAAAGACTGCCCACTGCCATTACAAATTTCATACACATTCATCGATACATCTTTCTACAACTTCAGCTCATCCCACTTTTTCAGCCATATGTCCCACTTTCTCCCCATCATATACTTTGTACTACATCCAAAGCAGGTTTTCACCTTGTCCTTCTGCCTGAAATATTCTTCCTTCATCAAAACCATTCCCCTTTGCTGATTTCTGGGATCTTTCTTAATCATCCTCCAACTCATCAACAGCTTCCTCCAAGAAGTTCCTCTTCTCCTGGCTGTCTTCTCCTCAACACTCCCAGGGAATTCCTTCTCTATCTATCTTATGCCTCTGATGCTCAATAAACATCAAATTGTATTATCATGAGCAATTTAATTAGGACTAAGCCCCTGCTTCCAACCATATAGAAAGCAAAACAGAAAGATCTGAGTCCTCAAGATGCTAGAAACAGAAGACTTTCTCACTCTCTTCTAATCACGCAGTTGTAATTCAGCTTCATTTTTGGTCTTAATAAAAAGCATTTGCAATGTTGCTAATGTTCCTCTGGGCCTGTAAACATTTTCACTCCAAACACATCAGCTGCAAAATGTTGGATCCCTGCTTAGAGAAAGAGTAAGAAGGCCAGATACACTTCAAGCCAGCAGCCAGGGGGTGGGAGCTGAGACCCCACTCTGAGCAAGCGACCCAGCACCTGGGTGGGCATGTGCAATTCAACCCAGGCAGAACCAAGCTAGTAAAATGAGAGGCGCAAGAGAGGATGTTTTTGTTCTTTTAAAAAAGGGTCCCAGTGTTTCCTATAAAGCCCCATGAAATATTTCATAGCTCAAGTCGAAAAGTAGAAAGCATCGCGATGTTGAAAACTTTCACTGCTACCATGGCCCAAAGCAATCCCTCAGACTCAACTTCACAGTTACCAGCAGGCAAAGCCCAGCAATAACCAGGTGCAACTTGCACCCTCCTCTTAGCTGCCTAACAGGACAATTAAATTAAAAATATGGTGACTCTACATCAGAAGGAAGTTTATCCAAGCTGCACGTGAGAAGCAGAATCCTGATTTCATAGTCACACCTCTGCAGTCCATGGGGAAGAACCAAGCAATTGTGACACGTGAACAACAAGGAACAAGTCATGAACTTGGGCTTCTGCTTCCTGCAATCATTTGCTGATTTCAAGAATGCCTACTGTCTCTCAAGATATCGGTCTCTAAGAATAATAAGGATATGCTTGGATTTCACACATTCTTATCTTACAGCAGGAATCTCTGATAAGTTAGAAGGTTTCATGAGAGCTGAAAAATCATTAGCTTTGGCAATAGACCTATAAATAGAAGACACGGGAATCATGAATATGCTAATGATTTTTCCCTTGTATGGCCTTGCGGTATTGAGGTTTCAGACCTAACATGTACATCAATCGTTGCCAAATCTAACCATCTTGCAATCTTTAGTAGGAATTCCTGCTTTACATGAAACAAGCAGTATGAATCACAGATGTTACGGGAGGGTCCGGTGTTTCTGAATAAGAAAAGTGACTCCCTGCAGAGTTTTGATGATTTAGTACTGGGGTAAATGTTCTCTCTAAAATGGAGCAATAACCTGGTAGTTCAAAGGTTAGGAGTACAATGGAGCTTTAAATATTTTCTCAATTTACACATTACATAAGGATAAAGCAGCCAGCAGACATGTATGGATCCATGGAGCATCTAAATGTGTCTCGACCTCACTGGAATGGAAGCTTCCTAAGGGCAGCAGCAATGCATGTCTGTTTGGCTGAATCCAGGTCAGCACGAGTTTTACATGTGAGAACACCAGACTCAAGGTCTTTCAGCCCATCAGGGGTAAAAGTGGAGCTGCCTTTGGCTTCACACTCCCCATGCCTAAGCTCTGTTTCCAGAACCACCACAACCTCCTTTGGGAACCAGAGAAGCACGCCATCTCATCACAGCATGGAGCCATTCTGCAGACCGTGCTCTGGACCCAGGCAGGGGAGAAGGCTGTGGGAAAGGCAGAAGGCCCACTGTGGTATGGGGGAGTCAATGCCAAGATCCCAGCCGGTAACAGCCTGTTGGCTTTGGCTGTGCTCCTGCCTCTGGAAACAAGGCCAAGGCTTCACTGCAACCCTGATAGCATCTCTCCCTGATGGCCAGCCCAGACAGGCCAGGCTAAGCCTGCCACCTCTGAGGAGCCTGGACAGCAGACAGTGCATGGTACAGCCCAGGCTGAATCTCCCTCACCCATGTTCCCACAGGAGCCCCTTCCTCCTCACTGCTCCAGCCCCCCGCACCATGCCAACCAGAATGATGTTTCTGAAACACGAATCCAACCACCATACTTCCCCAGCTACAAGCCCTCATCCCAATCCATCCCACTGGATTGTGCATGGAACTAAACTAAATTAGTGTGTAGAATATGGGGGTCTCTATCTGTGGCCAGGTGGAATCACTGTCTCTATGCACCTGGGCCTGCTCGACCATGTCTCCCTAGAAGCAGTGTCCACTCATCTGTTCATCTGTACATCCATCCACCCAACTCACACTTACTAGGAAGAGAATCTCACAGGAACGCGAGGGTGGGGAAATCAAGAGGTGACACTATTTGAGCTGGGTTTCAGACCTGGCTCTGTGCTAACTCACCGTAAGTTGACATAGACTGGCCCCTTCTCTCTCTGACCTCTGGTTTAGTGGGTCTCTCTTCAGTCATATGGAGCCTCAAATTCCCTTTACAAACCAGAGGTGTCCTGTTTGAACAGGGGTGGGGACAGGGCTGGAGACCACCTCACTCAGCCCCCGCTCTTGCTCTGAAGGTCCTGAGGAGAAGGACCAGCTAGATTCTGAAGCGCCTCCTGCTCTGACCACCTGAGTTCTGTGATCCCACATGAGCCAGATGCTGGTGGGAAGCTCAGCTCCATGCAGGACCCTGCTTTACAGCAGAACAGGAAGCTGTTGACTGGACCTTTCCTGACGCACAGAACCACACCAATGGGCATGAATAAAGTCTCTCCCACACTTATACAAAAACCAAGGAGCCCAACACAGCACAGTGCTATGATGGAAGGAAACAAGGGGTCCTGGGGAGGCACAAGGGAGAGGGGAGACCTGCAGCCCTGAGATAGGGAAGGCAGGTCAGAGGGGGGAGATGGTGTGGGCCAGTCTCAGAGGAGCTCATGGGGAGGCAGGGCTGGGCTGGTCCCTGAGCGATAAAGGTGACAGCCACTGTTTAGTGTGCATCTACTATGTGCTAGGCACTCTGCATGCTTTATCTCTCATTCTTACCAAACCCTAGAAGGTATGAAGTATGAATCCCACGCTTCCGATAAGGAAACTGACATTCGAAGAAGTTCCTGGTTGCTGAGTCTGTTAATGTCAAAGATAAGATTTGAACCCAGGTGCATCTCCTTCCAGCGCTCATGCTCCTTGGCCCCATGGGGAAAAGCCTGGGAAGGAGTACCGAGAGCAGCGCAAAGAAAGGCCCCAGAAAAGCAAAGGCCTGCAGGCAGGACCAAGGAGCAGCCAGTGGTATAAAGGAGGCTGTGCTGAGAAACTTCCCCTAGAGGCACAGCAAGTGTGTACCAAGGACAGGAGCTTGTCCCTATTCTGGAAAGAGGACACAGTGCCTCACTCACTAAAGGCTCACTCCCCTTCCACGCTGTCTCTGCCCCAGGTGGTTTACCCATAGTGCTTATGGAGATGCAGTGCTCTCACCTGACTGTGTAAACTGCAGGTCCCCAGCTAGGACCACACTCTGCAAACCCCCTGCCCACCCAGCAATATGATCCTGGGCAGCAGCCAGCCCCCAGGGCTCCCAGACGCTCATCCTGATATTTCCATTTGATGCCAAGTGAATGGTCGAGCCTGACCTCATGGCCACCACTCCCTGCTGGGAGTTTGCACAGGACAGTCTCCAAACCCACTCCTAGGCAGACTTGGCCACCAGTAGATCCCAGCTCCACCAGCACATCCCAGCTGCAGGGTACTGTGAAGGGGCAAGATAGCACCCACATCTGAAACCTGCCTCTGGGGTGCAGTTCCTTCAACAGCCACAGCACCCTCTGCCCACGACAGTCTGCTCAGAGGCCACTCCAGCACCTGCCCACTGTCCAGAGGCTGCAAGCCTGAGAGGCCAAGGTCCCCAGCTTACCCACAAATACCCACACTTTGAGCAAAGTGACCAACTAATTAAAGCACTCTGTGCAAGTGACTTCTGTGCATGAGGCTTTCTCCTTCACATTACTTAAATGTCTGGTTTCCTGCACCCTGAATGCCTGCAATCTGGATCCCTTGGGACAGCTGGAAAGACAGCCTTCCAGCTCCAGGTACATTCACTGTTCACCCTTCAAAGCCCCCAAAATAGAACATTCTCTCCTAACCCAGGCTCTGCCAGAACAAACGCCACCGCCAACAGATCCCCCAGGATAACAAATGGGAGAAAACTTCTGAGTCAGCTATGGCAGTGTGGGGTTAAAGTTGGGTGGGGAAGTTAAAGGTTTGATCTAGAAGCAGGACCTTTTCCAGAAAAAAGAGGGAAGGGGACATGACCATATCAGCAACTGCCCAAGTTGGCCACAGCTGACCATACTGACAGTGAAATGCATTCTCCAATGTCCCCAGAGAGGGTGACAGGATGGTGTAGCCACAGATCCTTGAGTGGGAGACTGCTCCTGGCTCCGTGGCCACTGGGCCCACAGCTGCCAGGCCTCTCGGGCAACACTGACTCACAGGGGGAGGACCAAGGGGACAGCCTGGCCCGGCTCTCAGCACGTCTGACTCACCGTCTCCTCCTGAGCCACTGTACAACATTCCTTCTCCCAGAAACAACATCCATCTTTTTTCTTTTTTTTTCTTTTTTTAACTGGCAGAAGAGCTTTTTCATGTTCTTGGGACTATAAACGGAGCACTGAACTTTCCGCAACTTTTCCTAGTAAGTGTGCCTTGTGGGAAAGTGAAAAACAAGTCCATCTTCAGGCCTGAACATTGTCCTAACTTTTGAGCTGCCTTAGTTTCTCCCAAGGTCACTCACCTAGGGGAGGCCAAAAGCAAAGAGACCATGGGTCAGAGCAAGCACAGAGCTAGCTGGCTGAATCTGCTCAGAAGAGTATCTGATATTTACTACAGAGCCACGTGTCAGGCAGTGAGGAGGCATTGTACATGTATTTCTTTAACTCTTACCATAAGCTTGCAAAATCAGAATTATCACCCCTATTTTAAAGTTGTGGAAACTGAGGCTAAGAGAGGGTAAGCAAGTTGCCCAAGGTTAAGTATTGAAGCCGAGATTCAAGCTCAGGTCTGTCTGACCCCAAAACTCACATGCCTTGACTAAACCACACAGCCTCTCTACTTTCAGCCCCAATATGTGCAGGCTGAGAACAGCTCACTCTCATACAATTCATACACACCTCATACATACCTAGCATGCCAAAGTGCTTCTTTGAATGGAATCCCCTGGCTTCCTTCTCTTTGACCAAGCTGTCTGCTCCCTCCATCCCTGCTCCTCCCAACTCCTGAGGCCAAAGCCCCCTGGGTGCATTTCCTGGGGAAAGACAAAGAGCAGTTCTGGTGGGCAATGCCCATCCAGTCAGGCCATGCGTCCTCCTGGGAAATTACTGACCTCCACCAGCCTCCACAAGACTCCACTCCTCCAACCCCTACATGAGCCCATCTGGGAATAAAAGCAAACCCTGTACATACAGGCCTCTGCCAGGGCACAGATGGTCCCCGGACTAAGCCTGCTAACTTGCAGACTGCATGCCGATGTGCAGGCGGCCAGGTGGGCACTGCCCAGGTGCAGAGAGCCTGTGCTGGATATTCTGTTTGCCACTTCAGACCCACCCTCCACTCTGCTCTGTGCCCTCGAGGCTGACCTGGGGCTGCATAAACAGGCTCCCTTGCCCTTTGGCTTTCGGTGGTTTGGCCAGTGGAAGGTGCCAGCACTAAAGCAGAACGTAGGAGGTGAGTAAGATCGGGGTGCTTTCTACTCCCCCACCGCCTCACTGCCAAGCTGGGGGCTCTTTTACCGGAGCCCCAGCTCTCTCAGGCAGCCACTCCTCGGCCCCACAGCTATACCTGCAGGTGCAGCTCCAGCCACCGCTTGCCCTCCCTCCCCTGGCCCTGCTGGTGCTTGCCCCAAGGGCTTCGTCAGCCTGTGCTCATGGCCCTTGTCTTTCACACACTTCGAAAATAGTCCCCCAGTTCCTGCCAGGACCACAACTCATTCAGAGTCCTCTAGGGCAGAGGCACTGACTTGAACGTAGGATAATGCACAGTAGGCAGAGACGAGTTCTGTGGCTTTCCTTTGGCTTTTATCAGGATCAAAGTCTGGAAATTTTCGATGCTGCTCTTAGTGCATTTGCTGTTTATTTAAATTATCAGATACAATTCAGAAGTACCCACATTCCCATTAGCCACAGCTCAATTCTCTGGCAGTAAATTCCTAGAGGACAGAAGAGAGAGACCTGGGCCTCGGAGCCTTCCCAGGATGCACAGGTGTGCAAGCTCACACTCGGTACACTTGCCAGGTAACGTCAAGACTGAAAGAAACATTACACAAAGCACGTTTTTGAATTTAAGTACAGTCATGCGTCACTTAATGATGTGGATACATTCTGCAAAGTGTGTTGTTGGGCAGATTTCGTCATTGTGCAAACGTCACACAGCAGACTTCCACAAACCTAAATGGTACAGCTTACGACACACCTAGACTATATGGTGTAGCCCACCATTGTATGTTTGTCCCACTGTTGATCGAAACATCATCATGGGAGCATGATTGCATAAAGTTTTTACTGAAAGCCATTACCTTCTCTCTCTCCAATAGAAATGCCTTTTTTTAGTCTGCCCAGATTTATTCTTGATGAGAGAATAAAGAAGACCAAGACTCACATCCCATCCAGAAGAAGCTCACAGATAAGAGTCCAGTGTGTCAGGGGTGGACACATGAGGTGACTTGAACACTGCTTGAGGATATCCAGGAGAGTTTCACGGAGGAGGCAGCAGCCAAAATGATGTCTGAAGGGTGAAAAGGAGCTGAGCATGTGAATCGGATGCATTCCAGGCAGCGGGCAGAGCAGGTGCAAAGGCATGGAAATAGGAAAAGGGATGTGATATTTCAAGTGCCACAAGCAGGGCTTGGAGTGTGTAGGGGGCACTGATAGTCAACAGGCTGGAGAGTCAGGCCAAGGTCCTGCAACCATATTTAGCACTCAGAAAGAAGCACAGAAACCCCTGTAAACTAAACTGTAAATGATTGTCAGGCGGACCCGTGTGTAAGGCTCTGCTGAAAGAAAAAGTGACCTTCTGAATGACAAAGAAAAACATGGTCAATTCATTTCTTGGTTCAAATTTATGCTCCAGAAGAGTGAGACTTGAAAAGTAATAAAATCAAGGTCACAGATTTTGAAGTTGTTTAAGCAATAGATATTGTTGAGTGCACATACGAAGGCACTTTGAAAAGTTCATGGGAAGATTTGTATTATCTTTTAACTCTATTTTTCCACAAACTTTTTCTCTTTCTAACTCAGTGAATGAGCTCTGCCTAATGCCACAAAAAAACAAAAAAATTTGGGAATGGCCAACTGAACTGGAAGCCAAATTCAAAAATCTCAGAGCCTTGAGAACACACAGTGCTGACCCCTACACAGCCCCACAGATAACTGGAAAGAGGACCCATATGCCCATCACTGCCTCTCTTGGCCTGCTCCACTGGACAATGTGGGGATCACATGTGGGGATCCTGCAAGAGAACAGTGCCCTGGGGAACATCCCAGACTGTAAATTCCAAGGAACATTACAACCAATTGAAGGAAACTCTTACAATTTTGTGAGCCACAGATGGCCCCAAGGAAAGTCTGGGTCTGTTTTCAGAGCTGGCAGTGACTTCCTTCATGTCAGAAGGACAGTGGCCGTGAGAAGGCCAGTTTTTCCTTCCCCATTTTCCCAACGGAATGGGCCCTGAGCTGAGAAGGTTGTGTTTCCCCCCACCTGTGGTTTCTTGTTCAAGCCAAGTCAATAAAACTGAAATACAGCTTTGGTTCAGATGACTCTCAAGGAGGAAAACAGTAATTTTGCCTTCAAAGGGTCAGACGCTGGAGCCAGGAAATAATAGTTATGTTTCCGGCTGTGCCAGGGGAAGTCTGGGCTGCAGGCTTCAAAGGGCCATGCTCCCACTGGCCAAGGCTTTGGCAGTGAGGGGCACCTGTCACCTAAAGATGACGCCAGTTCATTGCTGGGCAGAGCAGATGCTAAATGCTGGGAGAGTCAACTGCACCAGGACACAGCTGTCTGCTGGTACCTCCATAAGTAGAGAAAATGGGGTATGGGTGGTCAGTCACAGAGACAGATGGCAGAGGAGGTGAGAGGAAGGAAGGCTGCCCTCTAACTCATGAGGCCTCGCTTCCTCCTCTGCTTGCCCTCCAAGTCCCTCTGTGGCTTCAGGAGAGTCATTCTTCCTCCTGGGCTTCCATTTTCTCATCCATGAAATGGACACAGCTCCAATAAAAGAAGGCATGTGAGACCTCCTCAGGCTTTCAGAAAAAGGCACTTTGTATGGGGTCTGTAGCAGGTAAACCACACCAAGGGATCCTGTTATCACTGGCATTTCTTGCATCTTCACTGGCTCCTCTCTTCCTGCCCATGTGAGCCCAGCTGCATTCCTGGCCCTGCATGGCTTCCCACATTGCAGTTGTGAAGCTGGGGTTTCAAGGCTGCCTGCTGTCCCAGAGTCCCAATCTCTGAGGACTGTGCACAGCTTTGACACGTCCCCACCCGTGACTGAAACACTACAGCACTTACCACTGACCCAGTCCCATTAATCATGCCTGTGTCTTCCTAGGTACAATGCTACATAGCTAGACACTTTAAGGCTTTCCATACACAGGGGAGCCCATGCCCCCCTCCACCCAGGGAAAATCTGCAAGATGCCAAAAGGTTCATTTTTCTAGGATTAACACAATGACAGGGAATCAGCCATATATATTGTTGAATGTGACGAGCCAAATATTTTTCTGTAATTTTTACAATAATATGAGGAAAGCTGAAGAAGAAAAAAAATAAAGCAGCCGGTGTTAGGCCGGTCTTTGTAGACTCCAGCCTCCAAAAATAACAACCATTCCTATGAATTACCAACAACACCGTTTGCAAGACAGTTGCTTGATATGAGAAATGGAACATATGAACAGGAGCTTCCTGAGAAAAAGGGAGAACAGACCAACCTAAGACAGAGGACACTGGGCAGGGTGCGAGCACTTGCCACCAACCCACGATGTGCCTGCCCCACAACTCCTGCAAGGCAGAAGAGGTCCCAGGAGAGACGACCTCAACCTACGCTGACTTAGAGCATTTACAGCATGGGGGGGCATGGGGAGGCTGGGACGAGGGCATCTGGCTTGGCCATGCATGTCCTACAGTGCTTTCAAACAACTTATTAACTGCTCTGTTCTTTCTAGAACTTGAACCCTGATGAAGTGACCCTGGAGAGGTGAACATGAAACCCAAGTCTACAGAAAGATGAGGGTCAGAAAATCTACAGAGAGATGAGGAAGTTCAGGGGAAGAAGAGCAAGGATGGAATCAGCTGTGCTCCCCACATGTGGATGTGTAGGCAGGGCCTGGCAGCAAAGGGCCATCTGCCAGGCCCCCACTGTCACCCAGCCTCTCAGGGATAAGAATCTGGGTGACAATAATAGGTGGGGTACATCATGGGGTGGGGTGGAAAGAAAGCACCCTAGGTTGGGAATCCAGAGAGGAGAGCTGTGGTCTGGCTTCCCCACTCCACGCCTCTGTGCCCTGGGACCAGTCACTTCCCTGCCCCAGGCCAAGTTGTCTTCAACCTCACGGGGGTGTGGTAGACATGGCATGGGAGTGAGAAAATTAAAGAAATGCAGTGGAGGGCTGGAAGCCAGTGTCTAAGAGACTCTCCCCACTTTGAACCCTGCACTAAGGGAGGTCATGTGAGAAGCAAGAAGACAGCCCTCACTGGACCCAGGCAGAGGGGACTCAAGGAACAGCAAGCCATCAGCAGAGGGGATCACCTGCTGCTGGCCCACGACAGAGTTCAGGCTTATCAGAAGCCTAGAAGCAGGAACTGTGTCTCTCCCAGACCTCAGGGAAAGAGGCCTCCCCTGGGAACTGGAGCCTTAGTTGACAGCTGCTTGGGTAGAGCAAGGGATGACACTTGCTCCAAGCCTCAGAGGACAGATCCAGAGCCACTGGTGAGTGCTTCCTGGAGTCAGATGTCTCCTTAGGAGAAGGAAGAACATTCTACCTGCCAAAGTGACCGACATAGAGCAGCTGCCTCCCCACACCCTTCACCAGGACCTGGTCCCCCCAATTTTATCCTCACGCTCATACCGTCTTCTCTCCCTAGGGCCTTATTTTATACCAAAAAGGGATCTGAAAAAAGAAAGATCTTGACGGGAAAGGGGCTGGAGAGGGAGGAGCAGACCCTGATTGGGCCCTACACCCAGGGAGCCCTCAGTCTAAAAGGGAAGTTGAGGCAGAGACACCCAAGATTGAGATGGGACGATGAGAGCTGCGCAGACCAGAGGCCTTGAGGGGCCAGCGACAGAGGCCCCTCGACTGCGAGGGTCAGAGGAGCGGGGAGAAGAAAAGCCCAGGAAAGAGGGCTCCCAGCAGGTGTGTGCACTCCAGGGAGATGTGGAGCAGAAAAGACGGCAAGCACTCGAGGGGCAGAAGACCTTCCCCGGGGGAGCCGGGGCTCTGAGGGAAGCCTGGGACAAACACCAAATGTTTTACCACTGGAAAGAAAACCGAAAATGTCCCTGGAACCCACTTGATCCAGAATTTCCAGGGGAGGTTTGGTGCGAGTGAGTCACCGGGAACACAATGGCCAGCTCCGAGGTCCAGGCCAGCTGAGCCCAGTGGGTATTTAAATGGAGCTTGGGGGACAGATGGTCCAAGGGGCCATCCGTCCTTCCCAAGCCCACGGGCGCGGGTGGCTCGGGGCTGCTCTGCGAGGCTGGACGAGGACAGGAGGAAACCCAGGAACACAGAGGGCCATCAATCTCGGCTGCTCACGACAGCACTCTGGCACCATAACCGTCGTTCCATAACTAATAACAGCCCGAGGTCACAGGACTTGCTGGGGAGCCCGCTGCCGGTCCTGCTCTCTGCCACCCGCGCACGGGTTCAGTACTCAGGACGCATCCCCGGGCAGACGTCGTGCTGCTCTGTCCCCCACACTCCACCCCAGGCGCGTGCCACGGAGAGAGAGAACCCGGACCCCACCTCAGGACAAGTTCCGCTGCAAGGCCCAAGACACTGTTCCAGAAAACGAGGCTAACAGTCACAGGAAGTGACCACTAAACACCAACCGCGCACCGTCATCCTTGACGCCTGACAGCAGTCACTCGAGGGAGAATTCCCATTTGACAGATTAGAAAACTGAGCCCGGAAAGATCGAGTGCCTGAGCTGGCAGAGCAGCGCTGGTGAGGTAGGGAGGCCGTGCACCTGCCGTTCCCCTGCACGGCCTCTGCTTGCTCTCAGCAGGCACCCAACCTCTGACAGGAGTGCGTTCTCAAAGCACACAGACCGTGGAATATTCGGGAAGCATACCAGAATAGCATCTGTGCAGCCTGGGTCCAAAAACCTGGCAGTGGGGCTAATTCAGGCACAGTGGCTATTGTAAAAATAATAATAATAATATAATGTTTACTGTGAAGTCTTCATTGGTGCAGCAAAAATGCTGGGCTTCTGGATATCCCCACAGAGAGAGAATCCAGAGCTTGGTACTAAGGTCCTATGTCAAGTCTGAGGGGCAAAAGGGACCCTCTGTGCTAGTGCTGACTGTCCAGTTGGGGTGGGCAGAAGAGAGAAATTGTCAGCCCCCAGCAGGACCAGGTCACAGATTCAAACCATGCCAGGCCTCCTGTGCACCCCTATCCCCAGCCCCAGTCCTGTCCCCAGTCAGCCCCCCACCTCGAGGCTCCTCCAAGTCCTCCACTGTCAGGGAGCACAGACATCCACCCTCCCTCTGGGAGCTGAGAGCCCCCAAAGCCAGCCCTCACCCATGCTTCCACTTTCTTGCTCCAGGGCAGACATTGGCAAGAGGCTCCACGGTGCTGGGGGCAGCCACAGCGCACCCTTCCTCTGAGAGGCGGTACCCAGAGCAGGTCAAAGCTCAGACACAGTCAGTGTCAGACAGATGGGGTCTGAGAGTCCTGGCTGTGAAATTCTGAGCCTCTGCTGCTTCTGTAAATTGGGAACAATATTAAAACCCACCACATAGGCCATCAGGAAGACTAAAACATATCAATGCTATGAAATCCCTGGTGTGCGGTCTGGCCCATGGTTGGTGCTCAATAACTATTACCTATGAGTATGAGGATGATTGAATCAAAAGACTCGGTAGACCAAGGCTTGTCTGCTCCAGACCAACCACTTCCTGCCCACTTGTCCCCACCCGTCTTGAAACCACCCCCACTCCTTTAGCCCAGCATCACTCAGGTCCCCGGAGACACAGCTGCCCTCAGAATGAATTCATTCATTCAGGCCACCTGGGCCTGGGGCAAGAGGACAACTGAAAGCATGTGTCCCACCCTCCTCTTCCCATCCTCCACTCCAGCGTGGACCCACACTGGGAGGAGCCTTCCATGTAGGTCTGTGGAACCCCAGCCCACACATCCAAGTTCAGTCCACACACACCACTTCTTAGGCCTCAGGCCTAGAAGTGCCCATATGGGTGGCTCAGGATGAACCTCAGCAAGGACTCTAAGCAGGTCTTGAAGCCACTTGGGCAAAGAGATCCAGAATTCCTGGTGCCAGGGGCATGGCGGAGGAGCCCGGTATCAAGCTCTGGTTGAGAATGTCACTTCAGCTCCCTGGCCTCTGGGGAGGGGTCTGGCTGGAAGAGGACCAAAGCAGGTACATGAAATCATGTGACCAGGGCAGTTGCACTCTCTTGTTTATTCAGTACATTCTCCAGGCATCCTGTGCCTTCTGGAAATGCCAAGGTGATTAATATCCAAGGCCTGTCCACAGGAGATTGCAGTCTAGAGAAGTGACCACTTCCTCATAACTGCAGTAAGGTGAGCCCATGGGACAGGTATGAACCATAGTGTCCAAGCACAGAGGTGGGGCAGCCCCAGAGAGTAGAAAATACCAGAGCAGAAGGAAGAAGGGGGTCCCCTGGGCAGAGAATGGAGGCATGGGCATTCCAAGGGAGGGAAGCTGGCATAGGGGCCAAGGTGTGGGAGAGTATGGCAGGGGACTGGCACAAATTGGGGGACAGAGTGCAGGTGGGGGAAGAGTTAGAGATGAGGCTCATGGAGCAGAGAGGTGTGGACCAAGAAGAGCCTTTATGCTAAGGAGCACTAAAGGGAGTATCCAGACCTGCAATGTGACCTCAGCTCATCTATGTCCCCCTCCAGGTCTCAGCTTCCCCCTCTGTGTGGTGGGGAACTAAGCTGCCTGCCCCAGGTCCTGAATATTCAGGATCTTAACACTGGCATTGGCTGGCTGGCATATTGCCTATGTATTAGTCCATTTCTGTTGCTTATAATAGAACACCTGAAACTGGGTAATTTACAAGGAAATGAAGTTTATTTCTTACTGTTTTGGAGGCTGGGAAGTCCATGGTCCCCAGGATGCATCTGGGGAGGGCATTCTTTCTGGTGGTGACTCTACAGCAACTCAGGGTATCACATGGTGAGAATGGGCTGAGCAAGAGAGAGCTAAACACCTCACTTGCTCTCCTTTTAAAGCCATCAGAACCATGCTCATTAGTCCATGAATGGATCATTCACAAGAGCACAGTCCTCACAATCTAATCACCTCTTTAAGGGTCCACCTTTCAATTACCATAGTAGGATTTCCTGCCCTTTTAACACTGTCACAATGGAGATTAAATTTCCAACACATGTACTTTTGGGTGACACATTTGACCCATAGAAACCTGCAGGGTGTCCTCTCTCAAGCCTCTATGAGGCAGCCAATTAGAGCACAGATCCAGACAAATTTCTTCAACAATTCCAGACCCACAAGGGAAAAAATGTGCAAAGCCCTTCCCAGTCCTTTCCTTACTATGTCAACCTAAGAAAAATCACTGTGCCCTCTCTCTCCCTTGGCCACTCTGCCCTTTATTTGGTCAAAACCTATACCTCAAGGCCCAGCTCAGTGCCACTTCCTTCAGGAAGTTTTCTCAGCCAGCTTTGCTGGGGTGTCTCCTGGTGCTGGGCTCATCAAAGCTCAGAACCCACTTTACCTGAGTCCTGAGCCACCTGGGGACAGACACTGTATCCAACCCCAATGCAGAACCTTGGCCCCACTAGGCACGGTTGGCACAGAACTATACACACAGGGACAGAAGTTAGTAAGCACCTACCAAAGGGGGGCACAGGTGCCCCAGAGAAGTTCAGTTTGTTTGTTAAAAATAAACAAGTTCAGTTTGTTTGTTAAAAAGTTCAGTTTGTTTGTTAAAAATAAACAAATAAAAAGCCTGAAATTGCTCATCACACCCTTCCCTGCTGTGCAATGACCAGCCTAACTTCTTCAGTCCCTGTGCCCGTGGACCAACCACATACCAGACGTGGCATTTCTAGGAGGCTGGATAGTGCGGGTAATGGCTGAGCTCTTCTGACCTCACCTTCTCTTATCATCCTCTCTGAACCGGCCCTGGCACTGCTGTGTGGACCATCCACTCCACGAAAGGCTGCAGCCAAATCATCGCAGCCCTGGAAAGGCCCTTAGGGAGCGTCTAGTCCAACCTCATCACTTTAGAGATAAGACAGCAGAGGCCCATGTGGGGATGGCACTCACCCCCGTCACTCTAGCTGCTGCACAGAACATTTACCTTTGCATCTCCTGCCCCTGTGTCTCCATCCTGCACTGTGCTCAGTGCCAGTGCAGCACCAAGAGCACCCACGGCAGCTTCAGTGCCGTGCATCTGCACAGAGGACGTCACCAGACATCTGCGGCTCTGGACAACACACGGCCCCTGCCAGCCTGGGGATGCAGCTGTGGTTAGCTGGAAGGAGCCAGGCCTTGGGCTGATTGTTGCAGCCCAGCTGGCAGTTGCTGGAGAGCCAGATGCCTCCTTAGCCACTGCTTGTACCCTCCCAAAGCACAGGCCCATGCTACCAAGGCATCAGCTCAGTCCTTTAAAAGTCCCCTCCAAACTGTTAGTATTTACTTCCAACAGCTCAGGAAGCGGAATTGTAAAAAAGAAATTCCTCTGAAACTTGGGAAATGTCAGAACTACAGACTTAGAAATCCCTGGAATGTGGAAGGTAGAGAGTCAAGTGACCTTGTTGGGCTGACCTTCTTGTACCTGATGATTCCCTCCACTGGGTGAGGGACCTCAGGACAAGGGTGTCAGGAGGTGGGTGACATGCCTGGCACCATCCTCTTCCATTCAGTAAGACCTAGACCGGATTTATCCCCTTCTAAGCTCCACCACCTTCTCAGCCTACACCTGCCCTCAAAGCCCTGGCCCTGCCACACACGGCTCCTCAACATACATACTGCTGCACTGAGAAGGGTCTCCTACTACCCAGTGCCCCGGGTCACTGTGCCTCCAGGAAGGCAACACCCTAGGTCTCAAGCAGAACCTAAAAGAGTCAAAGGCAAGGAGCCAGGAAATGAAATGGAAATAGTAGCTTGGGGTCAGGCCACCTGGAGTACCTAGCACCAGGCTGAGAATCACCTTTGCCTTAGTACCCCACCCCAACCCTTGCAAAGCTGGACTTCAATTAGAATTCAAGATATACTCTGAGAAGCTAGAGGCTACCCCAGGGCATCCTCTGGAGTCCTGGAGAAGTTGCAGGAATTTTCTAGGCCTATATGGCAAAATCGCCCTCAGCTTTCAGAACCCAGGTCGAGAGTCACCTGCTCTCTGAAGCTTTTTCTGACTTCCCATTCCTTTCTCTGACCCCAGTACCTGTGTAGAGGCTGTAACAGCACCTGCATCACTTCACTGGGCTTAATAGTGATTTTTTTCTATCTTCCCTCACACCTTAAGTTTTGCAAGTGGAAAAACCATGTCTTATTTTTCTCTGTATCTCTAGAGCCCAGCAAAGTGACTAGCATGACACACTTGCTCAAAGAATGGATAGATGGAGGGAGGGAGGGAGAGAGAGATGGAGGGAGGGAGGGATGCACGGATGGATGATGGACTCTGTATTTCATAGCAGTTATATATTTGATGAACATATCCTACAATTACTATCTGCCAAAAAGCTAATATGGTTAAAAGTATTTGGCCCAATTATTTTAGTTTCCCCCAGGTACCCTTCTCTCTGTCTGTCTGTTCATCCCATGGGTTCTCCAAGCCCTTGGCAGCACCCTCGGCAGAGTGGAGCTGGGGCGTCAGGCCCAGCCTCCCAGAGCCATCATGAGGAGGAAGAGCCGCGACTGGATCCTGGCACCAAAACAGCCCTTCGGTAATTACATGTTTCCAGACAGACATAAATAGACACATTAGCCCTTCTGAATTTTTCTCATAAAAATAACAACAGTTCCTAAGCACACTGGCATGAGCGTGGACATGAAGCATCGCAACCTGCTGTTCTTGGCACCCAAGGACTGGCCCTCCCTGCCGTTTCCCCCACCCTGCCTTCTCCCCGGGCTCTTGGAGGGCTCCTCAAGCCTGGCTCTATCCACCCCTATCACCCCAGAGCAGGTTGGCAGCCAAGCCCTGAGACTGGCGAAGGGCTTTTATGAGCATCATGTCCGTGGTTTGCTGTTCTCTTGGCTGGATCTTTATCTGCTTTTAGTCATTATGTAACTAAAAATTCTGTACACACAGTGAAATGATGACATGCCCCATTCCCTACTAGAAAAAATACAGAATGTTTGTTTACCTCTGCCCCAACCCAGAAGGGCAGTCTCAGCAGTGAACCTCCTCACCTTCAGACGCAGTGCAGCTCCCTTCCCTCCCTCCTTCTTCTCTCCTCCGCTTCCTCCTCTCTCTCTCTCTCTCTCTCTCTCTCTCTCTCTCTCTCTCTCTCTCTCTCTCTCTCTCTCTCTCTCA
Source organism: Galeopterus variegatus (assembly GCF_000696425.1). Classification (NCBI taxonomy): domain Eukaryota; kingdom Metazoa; phylum Chordata; class Mammalia; order Dermoptera; family Cynocephalidae; genus Galeopterus; species Galeopterus variegatus. The sequence goes on from NW_007726163.1 coordinate 292,436, forward strand.
CATTCTTTTTCACTTGTTCTCAAGCTCCTATGCTGAACCAGGGTCACAACTGTGGCACAAGGACCAGGGCACCTGCTCCTCTGGCTTCTCTTTGCCCCCCTCAATCCCCACTCCTGACCTTGCCCCTGCTCAGGCTTCATGGTTCAAGAACCAGAAGCAGGACACTGGAGCCTGAAATATTGATTACCAGACCCTCCTCTCTAAGGCCTATGAATTCCCCAAGCTGAGAGAAGTCCCAGCCTCATCCTCCTGGCAGATACTGATCAGTCAAGCTTCTGACCACAAGGTCAAGCATCTGGAACTGGCCATCAGCTAACCATGGCTCCCTCTGGAAGACAAAAGATGACTGGAACTGCTTGCAGGCCATGAGGCCTTTATTTTCTCTTCCATATGATGCTATTACTCCTATGGCCTCCCCCAGAATGACCCAGAACAAGGTGTGAGCACTTGTCTCAGGCTACATGCCACATACCCGATCATCTATGCAGGGCATCCCTCATGAGGGCCACATTATTCAATGAAAAAGAAGGGGGAGCTCTGCCTCTCACCAGCTGGAAGGTTTGAGGAAGTCACTTTCCCTCCCTGAAACATAATAAAAACGGTGGTACCGCACCAGGTCATCAACATACACGTGTGTGGTGTGTGTTTGTGTTTCCTATTATTACAAATTATCCGTCCCATGCTTTTCTCACTTACAATATATCTTAGTGATTATTTCATACGAGTACGTAAAGCTTTCTTGTTTACTTGATCTGTGTAACGAAAAAAATATTTAGCTCTGGTGAACAAACACTTGAACTGAAGCATTGCACACAGAGTCAGTCTGTCACTCAATTTCTAGACCTATGGGAGTTACGGTTTTTCAAATGGCAATCACATAACTCAGGGACCATCTTCCCTCCCGCCTACGAATATTATACCTAAACTGCACGTGGAACATTCGTAGATAACTCATTTCATATTTGCAAAGCTAATACTTTAAATAATGCTATGATTCCACAGAGCCAGTACCTGACACAGATAGGTGAATTATTTCATAATTATTTCATAATCAGTGATTATTTCATATGTATACGTAAAGCTTTCTTGATTAGAAAGGCTATTCTGTCTATTTATGTCTGTCTGGAAATATGTAAATATCAAAGAGCTGTTTTGGCACCAGGATCCAGTCATGGCTCTTCCTCTCCCATGATGTCTTTGGGAGGTTCAGCCTGTAATGTTATTTTTTCATAAACAAATAAATAAATAACTTCCAATTAATTTATATTTAGGCTATTTTGAGTCTTTGACTATCACCACTAATGCTGCAGTGAGCAATCTTGTAAAAATATCAGTTAATACATATGCAAATGTATCTGAAGGATAAACTTCTAGAAATAAAATTACTGGGTCAAAGGGAACATGCATTTTTAATTTTGATAAACATTGTCAAATTGCCTTCCATAGATGCTGAACCAATTTGCAGTTCTACTAGAAAGGTGTGTGGGCCCAATTCCCATACTCTTGAAAGCATAGTTTATAATATAAGATTAATTATTGCCAAACGCTGTTGAAAAATAGTATCTCGGTATAATTTGCATTACTCTTGTTTTTAGTAGATGTGAGAATCTATTTTTTCACCGTGTATATTTCCTTTTCTATCTGTTCATAATATTTGTCCATTGTTTTATTAGTTTTTGGGTTGTCAGTATATCAGGTGCTTCTAAACTGGATCTTCAGAGAATCCACAACCCCCCAGAAATGGAGTACAAGGTCATGTAAGTAATTATGCATTCATTTTTCCTGAAAATGTGTTGATTGCTTTTATCAAATTCTCAAAGGTCCTGTGGCCTTTAAAAGTTAACAGGTGGATGAGATGGCCACCAAAAACTCAAGAGTCAACAGTTATTCTCACAGATCTAACTATAAACGCAGTAAAGTTCGGGTCCTGAGCACCTATCTGTGCCCTGTACTGGCTCTGTGGGGTCATAGTATTATCTAAAGCATTAGCTTTGCAGATCCAAAATGAATTACCTACACCTATTCCACGTGCAGTTTAGGTATAATATTCGTAGGTGGAAGGGAGGGTGGTCCCCAAGTTATGTAATTGCCATTTGAAAAACCATAATTCCCATGAGTCTAGAAATTGAGTGGCAGTCTGACTCTCCATTTGTGATGCCTCAGTTCAAGTGTTTGTTCACCAGATCTAAATATTTTTTTCATCACACAGAACAAGGTAAGTTTTCATTCATTACCCATTTATTCACCCCCTGGGACACCGTTATAAATTAAACAACAAAGGCACCATGACAAATGTGGGGTTCTAAACTGGCCAGCTAGCTCAGTTGGTTAGAGTGTGGTGCTGATAACACTGAGGTCTGGGGTTTGATCTCTGTACTGGCCAACAAAAAAAAATGTGGGATTCTGATGACCACTCTAGTGTTACCATCAGTTTCAGTGACCACAATCACCTTGTTTCTGAAGTTTAAATATTGTCCTTGACATTTGACAATCTAAAATCTCATCACCCCCAATGAAATAAAGAAAGCATTTGCAATGGCAGTCTCTCTCCCTATCAATCTCTGCTGGCAGAGAACAGCCATCACAGAGCTTTTCGACAACACCGGTACTTCCCTCACCAATGTATTTCTCAACAACTTTGTAAAAAGAGTGATGTCTGGGTGAACCCTTCTGTAAAGTGTGGGTGAGCTGGTTGCACATGATAAATCCATTCTAACACTCCTGTCTCTTGAAGACCTTGGATTCCTTTGTCTGAGACATACCAAGGAAGTTCTGACATCTCAGTCTCATTTAATGCAGGCTACCACGGAGTCCAGGTTTAAGTCAAAAAGAAAGAAAACTGCTGGAGTCACTTTGAGCTTCTTGAGCAAACAGATTAAATCTACAATCTCTGGTAAATACATACATCTTGATGAGTTTGGCCCAATCCAACATTATGTGGCTTTTTCCCTCATCCATCGCGTGTAATTCCTCTGCTACGTATGCTTTCTCCTCCTGTGTCATACTACATTCTCATCCCTTTCAGGCATGGTAGGATGTGACTTAGTTATGAATCTGGAGGCAGTGATGGGCATTCAGGGATGGTGAGGATATGTCTTAAGGAGATTTAGCTTCCCCTTACATGATCCTCAATCAACTGTAAGGTAGCTCCCTCAGAGAGCAGTGGAGAAGGCTGCTTCTAATGGCAAAGTAGGCACAGAGAGACTGGGGTCAAGCTACTGTGATTCGGCTTCATTACCCAAATGTCCCCATATGTATTTTCAGTTTCTCACTCCTTCTTAAACAATGTCTTCACTTCCACGAGACCTGGTACAGCTGAGAATTGTATTGTGCTATTATCTACAACCTCATGATCAATGACACATTAAGCTACAGGCAATTAACAGGAAATTGGTTTAAGGCAGCTACGGAAGCACTCTGATTCTCTGACCATGACTTGTACCCTGAGGTTATTCATTTCTTTCTTTCCAATGCAACCAGAAATAGCCAGCCCACCTCACACCCTCACAATCCTCACACTCCACGTGTCCATCCTGGAATTCTACAGCAGTAGCCACTTAATCTGTCAAAATCTTTCCCTCTATGCGTACTTTATTCTAGGCAACTTCAGGCGACTTTTTTCAAAAGCTGCCACTGTAGGCCATTCATTATCAGCATCCCATTTTCTACTGACGAGGAAGCCAGTTGCTAGCTCCAAACCTAACCTGCATGGATAACCAACCCATCTTCCCATCTTCAAAGGTCTGCTTTCTGGAAATGCTCATGGTGCCAAATGCTGAATCATTCAGGAGCCAGTCAGGAAAACAGAAATCTCTCCAGGTATATCAAGCAAGAAGTCACTTCATACAACAAGGCAGATGTTTATAAAACTGTTAGAAGGGCTGAAAGGAGTAAGATCAGGAAAGACCACCATTATGTCTTAGGAAACCACGAAGTATAACCACAGCAGGCAAGTGCCCAGAGGTCACTACAAAATCTCCCTTCTACCGAGGATCAATGGAGTGAAAAATTGAATAAATTTTCCATTTTCTATTATGATTTTTCTACTGAAAAATTAGCAATAAAATTAAAAATCAGGGCAAAAATGCTAAGCTGTTTCAACATTATATATTTAAAAGGATAGCATTATATATATTAGAAAAGCAAAAACAAAAATAAATGAGCTATCTCAGGCTACTTTGGGTCTCAGGATTAGAAGGACTTGGCTTTCTAAAATCTTAAAGTGGTGTTCTTTATCATTGCTCATTTGACCTTGGTTTTTGTTTTAATTTTTTTCAGTGAAACCCACAAGTGGTCTGTCCATGGTTCTGGGATTTCCAGCAGCTTCTTCAGTTGCACAAAACCCTTTCAGCCTTTCTTCCACTGGGATGTCACCTTTCTAGAAAAAAGCTTTTTTTTTTTTTTTTTTTTTTTTTTTTTTTTTTTGTCTTTTTTCGTGTCCAGCAACGGATCGCAACCCTCAGTGTCGCGCCCGCACCGGACCGGGACCGGCAACGGGATCACAACCCTCGGTGTTGCGCCCGCCCCTCACTCAGCCAGTGAGCCGGAACTGGTCTGTATGTGGGATCCGAACCCTCGGTGGGAGCACCACCACACTCCCAAGCGGCGCACTGTAGCAGTGCACCACCAGGCCGGCCCCTAGAAAAAAGCTTTTTACCTCTTACAATTACTTTCCTCTAATCTCAGAAAAAAGGCCTCTGTTACCCCTTCAAAAATCCCGAACTGGGTCTGTGGAAGCCTGACATTCGAGAATGTTCTTTGCTCATGTGCAGCACAGGAATTGACATAAGCTAGCAATGACTCCCCCAAGAAGACCTCAGCCATTGACACCCATATTAGTCAGGGTTCTCCAAAGGAACAGAACCAACAGGTTGTGTGTGTGTATAGAGAGAGAGATAGAGAGATTTGTTTTAAGGAATTGGCTCAAACAATTATGGAGACTTGGCAAGTCCAAAATCTGCAGGGTATGTCAGCAGCTAGAGACCCAGGGCTGAGTTGCAGCTCGAGTCCAGAGGCCACCTGCCACAGAATTTCTTCTTGCTCGGTGTATTAGTCTGTTTCTGTTGCTTATCACAAAATACCTGAAACTGGGTACTTTATAAGAAAATGAATTTTATTGCTTACAGTTTCAGAGGCTGGGAAGTCCACAATCCAGGGAACACTTATGGTGAGGGCCTTCTTTGGTGGTGGCTTTACAGCAACGCAGGGGTCTCACATGGCAGAGCAGAGAGAGACCCCTGACCTCCATTATTAATCCATTCACTACATCATGGTCCTACAATCTAACGACCTCTTCAAGGCCCTGCCTTTCAGTCACCATAATAGGATTTCTCACCCTCAACAGTTACAGTAGAAATTAAGCTTCTAATATATGAACTTTGGGGGACAAAATTCAATCAATCCACAGGACTCAGGGAGGTCCATCTTTGATCTTAAGGCCTTCAAATGACTGGGGAGGCCCATCCACATTATAAAAGGTAATCTGCTTTACTCCAAGCCTACTGATTTAAATGTTAGTCTCATCAAAAAATAAATAAACAAATAAAAGCATCAGAATAATGCTTATCCAAATACCTGGTCACTGTGGCCTAGCCAAGTTGGCACATGAAATTAACCATCCTAATACCTCCTCCAGGAAGCCTTTTCTAGGTGCTGACCCACTGAACAGCCTCAGAACGTGTCCTCCCTCCCTTGCAGCTTCCCCATGCCTCCAGGGGTTATGGATTTTTTAAATATGTCAGTCTCACCTACTAGGCTCTGCACACCTCAAAGGCAGAGTCACTTCTGAGTCGCCTTTGTGGACTACTGCCCAGCCCAGAGCTGGCAGAGCTGGCTCAGTCCACGCTTGTGGAATGAAAGAGTGAATGATCAGTGCAAGAGTTGTGAGGCTTTGCCACTCAGTGACCGATCATAGCGCCTCTTTCTCGACAGGGTCTTGCTTCTCTCAAGAGACCTTTGCAGCAGACATTTGAATGCACAAAGCAGATTTCTAAGGCAGGCCCAGTGTGATTTCTTCGTGGGGAGACAAGGCCCACAGGAGACCAGTTACAGATTATAGGGCACCAACCTCACTTAATACCAAGTTGTTACTACAAGCAGTGCCTCGAAAAAACCTCTGTGTGTCTTTGTGCTAATGAGGGAAGCATATCACATGTCCTGGCTAAAATCATCTCAAAGTTAGAGTCTGAACACTGGGGTAGAGGCTCGTGCTTGCCCCTCTGGCCCAGGTTTGGAGGCTAGAAGCTGATTTCTTCCTGCATGTCAAATCTGAAAACCCCACAAATAAGTCCCATCTGACTCCCAAAGAGTACCTTGCAGTCAGAAAGGCCCATGCGGTGACGCATCCATCGGGGACTCCCACGGCTCCCAGCCCTGCCAAATCGTTGACATGCTTCCCCAGACACTGTGAATGGTGCCAGTGGGTCCCACTGTGAGCCGAGTCTCCTCATATCCCAATTCTCAGACAGACTCAGGGAGGGGAGCACAAGCACAAAATACGCAGCAGCGTGGCCACCAGCCAGGGACATCAGGGCCCAGCCCGCTCCTCTCAGGGTGAAGACAGACCCAGCATTCACAGCAGGGGGAGGCCAGATTTCCCCAGCCAAGTCCAGGCCTCCTCCTCTCTGGGAGCCTTAGAAAGCTTGCTTTTAATAGGTTACTTAACAGGTGTTGGGTGAAGTGCCAAGGAGCTATGAGGTTAGGAAAGAGAGAAGGAAAGGGAGCCCTCCCCGACCATCCAGATTTCTGGACTCTTTGCTGATTGAAGGAGCACGTGCTGCCCTTCACTGGTGTGCGGGAAACGTGCAGGCCTGGGAGCCAGGTGTGCCTTTTATCAGCTGGGCAACTCTCAGTGCAGTTCTGTAGTGTCCTGGTCTATGTCACCATACAGGGGAGATGATGGGAGACAGGTAGTCCTCTGACGATTAAATGGTGCCTGAGCTTCTACCTGCAGGATCAAGTCTTCACCTCTCATCTGAGAACTGGACACCAGCATGTTTAGGCAGAAAGGTGCTCCCTCACCCCCACCCACAGTCCCCCAACATTACAGACTGAGCCGGAGCCGGGCACACAGATTTCTCCAGCACCAGCTCTTGGATTAACAAAAGAAAAAACTTCTTTAGTGAAAATATTCTTTCTCATTGACTGGTGGGTCAACAACAAAGAAATCCCAGGACGCTGAATGCCAAATCGCTTCTGACGTGGGTCAGGTGCTTCCCCGGATGGTGTTCTGCTGTGGATTTTCACTGGTCCAGAAAACAGAGCCCACACCCCCTCCTGTCCCACCCCTCAGGCCAGACACCAGCTGAGTGCTTGGTGGAGCTCAGAGGAGGAGGAGCAGACACCGGCAGGTGGATGATGGGGTCCCGACAGGCTCTCGTGAGGGGGCTCTGACCTCCGCAGACCCTGCCTCTCTCACCCTGACCTGGATTTCCCTTTCCTATTCCCCATCACCCAGCAGCTGCCTTTCGGGAAATACACAGCGAGCTCAGAGCCCCACATAGTTCCCCAGTGAGCTTCAGCTCACGCCTCCACCATCAGTCTCCAGGAGGTTGGCTCCCCAAGTGGCTCATTGTTTCCGGTTTTATCTGAAACAAGAATAGACTCTTGCAAACATTCCAGTCTTTGGGTCATCAGTTCACAGGCTTCCTCCAGCCCTGGCTGAGCTTCCTCCCTCTGAGCTCACACACAGCACTGCAGCTGCCTTGGGCACATCTGGTTTGACTGATGTTGTGGATTATCCACACAGCATGTTCTTCCTTTAGGCCTTTTTGGCACTCCTTGGATATAAAGCTGTTCAGAGACAGTGATGCCAGACAGTCAGACACCTTAAATAGTGGCCAAGATGCAGGCCAACTGGGGCCACTCGGGTCTCTCTCAGGGAATAACTCAGTTATCACTCAGGACAGCTGCCACCCTTGCCTGGGGCTCCCGGGGCACACTGCATAGATGGGCTTTTCTGCACTTAACTTGTTCTACACCGTGGGTATTTGTTTATATACCTTATCCTTCACAGGAGGGGAAGTTTTGGAGGGTAGGAGTCAGGTCTGATTCTGCTCCAGGACCTTGCCAGAAAATATAACCAACCCCCCTCCTATACATTTTTATTGAAAGAGCCCTCATGAGAACACACACACAAACACTCACACACACACACACATATATATATATATATTTCTGGAAGGAGTTACTGGAAGATGTGGAGTCATGCTGCAGAGTCTCTAAAGCTCACGTTGAGTTAGACTGGGTCATTAAGAGCTATTTGTCCAGGCTGTTTTGTTTGGTCATCACCTCCCATTAATTCTTCCTGAATTGAACACTGCCGGTCGGTCCTCTGCTTGCAGTGAGAACTGGTGTAAGAAAGAGCCATGTAAAACACTCTGGCTTATTTATAAAAGAAAAGGTGTCCAGTATTTGACAAAGTGTCCCATTTTTGGCAAAGCGTTTTCCTAAACATCTTGTCTGTTGCAATCTTATGGGGGCTGTTATAGTCGGACTTCCCTATGCACCTTGGCTGTTGCAGTGGATTGAATGTCCCCCCAAACTCACTGAAGCTTAATCTGCACTGTAATTGTTGAGGGTGAGAAATCCTATTATGATAACTGAAAGGTGGAGCCTTGAAGAGTGATTAGATGGTGAAGACTATGCCCAAGTAAATGGGTTAATCCAGTTGATGGTTTGATAGTGGTCATGGGCGCGGTTCTGAGGGCTTTAAAAGGAGACGGAGTTAGCTCTCTCTGCTCCACCACTCGCCATGTGAGACCCTGTGCTGCTGTGTGAGGCCCTCACCAGATGTGTTCCCTGGACTTTGGACTTCCCAGCCTCCAAAACTGTAAGCAATAAATTCTATTTCCTTATACACTTCCCAATTTCAGGTATTTTAGTATAAGCAAAAGAAATGAACTAATATAGCTGCTAAGAAGATTACAGACTAAATACCAGCCCAACACTAGAAAATACACAAGGATGCATTTTGAGGTCTAACCTTACCTCTGACTTTATTTTATTTTCATACCCCCAGTTTTCCTTTGACCCAACCACCATCTTATCCTGCTGTTTATAAGTGGCCCCAAGTTCTTTTGGAACAAATTGAGGTCTAAATTAATTAATTAATAGATAAATCTATTCAAAACTTTACCAATTAACATAGGTTCGGTTTTGCTACAGTAATAAAAAGTCCCCAAATCTCAGTGGCTTAAAAGCACAAAGACCTATGTATGATTTATTGATTATTCTCTATTACTCTCTCACCTGGCATTGCTGGGAGCTGTGCTGCAGCCATCATCACTCAAGGTTGCAACCTGCAGGAAGCTTCTATTTGACATACACTTCCGTGATCATGTCGCAGAAGAAAGAGTATAAAACATGTACTGGCTGTTAGAAATGTCACACACTACTTCAGCTCCCCTTTCACTGGCCAAAGTCAATGGCCATGACTAATTACAAAAGGAGCCAGGAAGTGCAAAACCACCATTGGTCTGAAAGGTGGGACACCAGAATACTTGTGAATTCTGCTAATGGCAAACACAATAGCAAAGACAACTGTATAATGTGCCATCCAAATTGGAACACTTTTTGAGGGTGAAAGGAGGAGCTACAAGTAATAAAAAGTATACAATTTTTTTATAATATTGACTAACAAATTGATTTTATTTTATTGATGGACCAAAACATTGTTCTATTCAAAAACTAATTTCAAAAATAAAATTCTTTCCAGATCTATAATATATGTGTACATCAAATCAAAAAAAATCTTCCTTATGTTGATAATTTGAACATAAAAAAAAATAATATAAGCAGAATCATTTACTCTTGGTATATATATTCACATATTTTAATCAGTTTCTTAGACATATGGTTCTCTAATATTGTATCACTGAATTTTTCTAAAGATGTAATTTTTTTCAATCTGATCTGATCATTTTAGATTTTTCCATAAAATTGCATGCAGTTTTCTTCTGAGTTTCCTGTTATGATTAATATATTTGGAATTGTTGACTCTTTCAATCAACTATTCCTTGTAGGACCACAATTTTTTAATTGAGAAAACATTCTGCATCCTGGTGCTGAGATATCTAGTAAGCTTGGAGAAAATTCAGTTAAATTGAGGATATAGTCAATTTTCATTATTTTTTATATTGAAATGAGTAAATATTTTACTTCATATATTTTCACAGATACTTTCCTTTTGCCTCAGAGTAGTTTTCTTGACAAAATATGTCAAATAAGTTTTCTCTATGATTTTTTGAATATTTCACCAGTTTTAGATGCTCAAATCATAGGTCTACTTAACTTCATTGCACTGCAGTGCAGAATAAAAATTTACTTAATTGTCATACGAGCACCATCATAAGATTCTTTGCATAAATCAAGATATTCCAAAGCAATCTTATAGAATTTGAATATTAAGTATTGTACATCAGTTAGGGTCTCATTATTTAATTTTTTCTGCTCCTCTCTTGCTTTTGTAGAGATAAATCTCAGTGTCTTCCTGCTTACGGGCTTTGTTTTCAATAATTGCAAATGACTAAAAGATTCTAAAGCTTGTATCTTAAGGTAAGCCATTCATTTAATTTTGATTAATTATTTACACAAACACACAACAACATTTTAGGACATTTAAGTAGATTCACAAAGTATTTCTTGAAAAGTTCAAAGAACCCTAAAATCTGATTGATGACAGGCAGCGAAAGGGAAAAGTGAATACTGCCATGCTGAAGTATTACTTTTTACTCAAAATCAGTTTTGTCACAAAATTTTTGTAGTTCAGTTTTCTGAGTTTATATAAAAATTACTTAATTTTTTGCAACTACAGCTTCTAATTCAATCGATAGAAAAAAAAAAAAAAAACTTGTTTGGAAACTGTTGTTATGTGTTCACCCAACCAATTCCAAGTACATTCCTAGTCTGTAAACATCTTAATTTAGTATAAAAATTATTTGTTCTATAACACTGTGTTCCACCAAAATTTCTATTTTTATCACTGAAAAAAAGGAAAAAAAAACTTCAATGTTCAACTTCTTAAGTTACAATTACATTCATTTCAGCTGTTTCACCTTTGACATAATGAACTTAACGAAAGCATTACTTTGATTCTGTAAATTGGATTAAAAAATGAACCAGTATTAAAATTAATTTAATGGATATTCTGTTTGAAGCATCTTGTGACACTGAGATAACTCTGGCCTCCTATAATTGTTGTAGAAGTTATTCTTCTGCAAATAGAGCCAACACATCTACTGCTATCACTTCACTTTCTATCCACGGCCAGGAAAATTTGGAATTGAAAATGAGTGAAATTAACATAGAAGAACAGTCATTTGGTCTAAGTGAGTCAGAAAATGATACGTAAACAAACCTTTTATGGCTATTTATCATTATTATCTTTGGGCACAGACTTAAAATAACTACAAACTTTTGAGATGCTAATACCTCTTCAACAGATTTATGTCTTCTTCTGGTTCCCATGTGGTCAGTGGTATTACATAGTATCAACAAACACTTTTTGCAAGTAACACATTAATCATTAACTTTCTTGAAAAACAAAAAACCAGCATTTAGTTTTGTACTAAGCATAGGTTTTTGAGCTCATTGTTACAGAGAGAGTACGTTACAATTAAAAAAAAAAAAAAAAAAAAAGCATTACCAAATAATACAGTGAATAGTTAAAGAATGACACAAAAAATAAATGACAAAACCACCCCATGTCCAGGAACCCATGCCGAGGTGAGCCCAGCAGCAGCAGCAATGGTGGCACCATGCAGCTAGATGCAGCCCCTCCCCCTCCCCCTCCCCGCTCCTCTGTCCTGGCGGGGAGCACCAGCTCATGGGGTCTGTCCCACCAGTTGTGTCCAGCAGAACCACATGGCACTAGGAGCTCATTCTATGACCACAGATTATGGAACAGGAACCAAGTGGTTAAACATAACCACCACGACACCTACTGTCAAGCAAAGACAATCCACCTCCACAGTAACAACCAGGGCCACTCCACAGCCAACTTCAGTGTAATAGAAGCAAACCCTCTACCAAATGACCAAACATCAATGAAAAAATACTAGAAGTACAAACAATCAAGAAGTGACACCACCAAAAGAATACAGTAATGCTCCAAAATCAGACTCCATGGAACAGGGAATCCTCAAAACATCTGAAAAAGAATTTCAAGCAATGATTTTAAGAAAACTTGACAAAATAAAGGAAGACTCAATTAAAGAACACAATGAAACAAGAAAAAATGTCCAGAATATGAAGGAGGAAATCTACAAAGAGATTAATACCTTTAAAAAGAGTGTAGCAGAACTTCTAGAAATGAAAGATTCACTCAATGAAATAAAAAACACAACTGAGAGCTTGAACATCAGGGTGGAGCAAACTGAAGAAAGAATTTCAGAGCTTGAAGATGGTCTTTTTGAAATAAGATGAAAAAAAAGGAAAAAAAATAAAAATAATGAGGAAAATCTAAGACAGATAGCAGACAACCTCAAGCACTCCAACATCCAAACTGTGGGTATTCCTTCAGGGGAGGAGAAAGGAAAAGATATTGAAAACCTACTCAAGGAAATAGTAACAGAAAACTTCCCAGGTGTAGGGCAAGATACAGACCTTCAAATCAAGGAAGTTCAAAGGTCCCCAAACAGATTCGATCCAAAATGATCCTCCCCAAGACACATTATAGTTAAATTTGCAAAGCTCAAAGACAAAGAGAGACTTCTACAAGCAGCAAGAGAAAAGCATCATTTATAGGGGGACCCCAATCAAACTAACAGCTGACTTCTCAACCAAAACCCTACAGGCCAGAAGAAAGTGGAATGATACATTCAAAATACTAAAAGAAAAAAATTGCCAGCCAAGAATTCTTTGCCCAGCAAGGCTCTCCTTCAGAAATAAGGGAGAAATCGTATATTTCCCAGACAAACAAAAGTTGTGGGAGTTCACCACCACATGACCAGCCCTGCAAGGAATTCTCAAGGGAGTCATTCAATCTGGCATCTGAATAATGGTGACCACTATCACAAATACACAAGAAAGCAAAACCCACTGTTAAAACAAAATGCCAACAAGAAAAAGAAGTTAAATCATCCCACGTTAAATTCCCAACTAACATTGAAGAAGAGAAATAAAAGGGGAAATAATGATCAAAAGATAATTAAACCATCTAAACAAGAAGCAATTAAATGAAAGGAATTAAGCAACACTTGTCAATAACTACTCTAAATGTGAATGGACTAAACTCCCCATTCAAAAGACACAGACTGACAGATTGGATTATAAAGCTAGACCCAGGGGATCCAATAAAGATGGCAGAATAGACAGTCCACAGCATCACTCTCTCCCACAAATCAACCAAATTTACAACTACAAAAATATAACATCAGCCAAGCCAGGGCCACTGAAGCTCAGGGGAAGAGGATGAGAGACCTACGGAATTCATGAAGGTGGGAGAAACTACGATGAGAGAAAGAAAAAGCTGCTCTGAGCATTTCGGGCCACGGCTGCTTTAAGGCTCAAGCCAATGGGCACATGGAGCAGGAGCCAGCAGAAGCTTCAGCTGTGCACTTCAGATGGAGTTGCTTGGAGGCAGCAAGAGTGAAGAGGGCCTTGGCAGCCCCCATGACAGCAAGACCACTAATAGGGTTCACGTGGACCCATGCCGGAGTAAGGAGCCAGAACAACTGAAAAAAGGGAGCAATTCAGAGGCCAGTGAATCATTGCAAGGGACCAGTGCAGGGCCCATCCCATGGGAAGTGTTTGGAGCACAGGCAGTGGGGGAGACCTGCCCACCAGGGGAACACCGGAACACAGCAAGGACAGCTGATCTGCCTCCCAGTCAGCACTGGGCCACTCAGAGGAGACTGGTCAGGAATGCAGAATTGCATGGGGTGTAGTTTGATGAAAAAAACTCAGGCCCAGATCAGAGATTCTACAGAACACAGATCCACTGTGTCTCTGGAGAGCCAGAAGTACCTATAAGGTCAACCATTAAACCCTGACCTGCACAAAAAGCCTTCCCTAGGGAAACAGCAGCAAAGTAGCAATTTAAACAACCACACAGCTCAAGTACTGGTTCCCACAGAAAGTTCCCCCTGTTAGAAGCAAAGAACAAAAAATTAGTTCTGACCCAGGCACACCACCAGCACCTTGGGGCCTGCCTGGGAACAGGAGGCTTGGATCTGGGGACCAGACACCACTCCCACTTCCAGGAAAACTGCACCAGTGCCTCAGGGCCAGCCTGGGGACCTGTAGCATGGAGAAGGGAGTTGGAATCCCCTCCCACAACCAGACATACCACACCAGAAACTTAGGGTCTGCCCAGGGACCTGAGGCAAGGAGAAGGGGACCAGACCTCTCTCCCATAACCAGGCACACTGAGCCATTGCCTTGGGGCCCACCCAGGGACCCAGGATATGGAGAAGGGGACTGGACCACCCTCCCACAACCAGACACACCATGCCAGCACCTTGGGGCCTGCACGGGGACCTGTGGCATGGAGAAGGGGACTGGACCTCTCTCCCACAACCAGGCACACTGTGCCAGTACCTCGGGGCCCACCCAGGGACCAGAGGCATGGAGAAGGGGACCAAACACACCCCACAATCAGGCATACCACCAGTGCCAAGGAGCATGCCAAAAAAGGCTCCTCCATGTGGGTGGCCCACCACAGCCAACACAATAACCATGGCTACTGCAAAAGTGGCTAGACGCCACAGCCACCACGCAGATGGTCCACCAGCCACTGGAGTGCATTGACACAAGAAGAGTCACCAGCAGAGACTAAGAAAAGAAGAGGATGTCTCTTTCCACAAAATCCATTTCAGAGTGACAGAAGAAGCATCTGCTCTATGATAATATTGGGGGACCTGATCACATCTCTCAGCACTGGACAGATCACCTAGGCAACAAGTTAACAGAGTAACCATTATTCTTTCAGAAGGAAAGAAGAAATCTAGGGCAATTAGGGGGGAGGGGGAGGGAATGGGAAAAGGGAAGAAGTTGGACAAGGGGCATAAAGAATAGTTACGATTTGTAACAATATATATGCTAGTAATATTGATTTAGTCAACATATCTCAATGTTCAACCCCAAAAATATGTATAATCTATTTTGATTCAATAAATAAAATAAATTTGTTTTTAAAAAGCTAGACCCAAGTATATGCTGTCTTCAAGAGACCCTCCTCACCTGTAGAGACACACATAGACTAAAAGTGAAGGGTGGAAAAAGATATATCATGCAAATGGAACAAAAAAATGAGCAGGAGTAGCTATTCTTATATCAGATAAAATAGACTTTAAACCAAAAAACATTTAAAAAAAGACAAAGAAGGCCATTATATAATGATAAAAGGATCTATCCAGCTAGAAGATATAACAATCATAAACTTGTATGCACCCAATACCAGAGCACCCAGATACATAAAGCAAACACTCTTAGACCTAAAGAAAGACATAGGACCTAATACATTAATGGTGGGTGATATGAATACCCTTCTCTGAGTATGGGACAGATCTTCCAGGCAACAAGTCAACAAAAAGACACATGATTTAATCTACACCCTAGACCAACTGGACTTGGCAGATACATACAGAACATTTCTCCCAACAACTAAAGAATACACTTTCTTCTCATCAGCTCATGGTACATTCTCCAAGATAGACCACATATTAGGTCACAAATCTAGTCTCAGTAAATTTTTAAAAATCAAAATCATGCCAACTATCTTTTCAGACCACAGAGGACTAAAATTGGAAATAAGCAAAATGCTGGAAGCTATATAAATACACGGAAACTAAATAATAGGCTCCTGAATGACCTATAGGTCAAAGAAGAAATTAAACAGGAAATCAAAAAATTTCTAGAAACTAATGAAAATACAGATACATCATGCCAAAACCTGTGGGATATGGCAAAAGCAGTGCTTAGAGGCAAATTTATTGCAGTAAATGCTTATATCAAAAGAATGGAGGGCCGGCCCGGTGATGCACTGCTACAGTGCGCCGCTTGGGAGCGCGGTGACGCTCCCGCCGAGGGTTCGGATCCCACATACAGACCGGTTCCTGCTCACTGGCTGAGCAAGGTGTGGGAGCAACACCGAGGGTTGCGATCCCATTGCCAGTCCCAGTCCGGTGTGGGCGCGACACTGAGGGTTGCGATCCATTGCCGGACACGAAAAAAGACCCAAAAAGGAAAAAAAAAAGAATGGAAAGACTTCACATAAACGACCTAACACTGTGCCTCAAAGAACTTGAAAATCAACAACAATCCAAACCTAGAGGTAGTATATGGAAAGAAATAGTTAAGATCAGAGCAGAACTAAATGAAAGAGAGACACAAAAACATTAGAAAAGATCAACAAAACAAAAAGTTGGTTTTTTGAGAAGATAAATAAATAGACAAACCATTAGCTTGGTTCACAACAAAAAGAAGAGAGAAGACCCAAATGACAAAAATCAGAAATAAAAAGGGAGACATTACAACCAAAACCACAGAAATACAAAGAATCATTAGAGACTATTATAAACAACTGTATGACAACAAATACAAAAATCTGGAAGATATGGATAAGTTTCTAGATACATACAAACTACCAAGACTGAACCAAGAAGAAATAGAAAACCTGAGCAGACCAATAACAAGCAAGGAGATTGAAGTGGTAATTAGCAATCTTCCTACAAAAAAAAGTCCAGGTCTGGATGGTTTTACAGCCGAATTCTATCAAACTTTTAAAGAGGAGTTAATACCTATTCTCCTCAAACTATTCCAAACACTTTAATCAGATGCTACTCTCCCAAACTCATTCTATGAGGCCAACATAACTCTGATACCAAAACCAGATAAAGCCATAACAAAAAAAGAAAATTATAGGCCAGTATCCTTGATGAACCTAGATGCTAAAATCATCAAAAAAAAATTAGAAATCAGAATACAGCAACATATTTTTAAAAAATTATACACCATGATCAAGTGGGATTCATCCCAGGGATGCAAGGATAGTTCAACATAGGTAAGTCAATAAATGAGATACATCACATCAACAAACTCAAGGATAAAGACCATATGATTATCTCAATAGATGCTGAAAAAGCATTTGACAAAATTCAATATCACTTCATGATAAAGACTCTCAACAAATTAGGCATAGAAGGAAAATATCTCAACACAATAAAAGCCAATTATGACAAGCCCACCACCCATATCATTCTGAATAGGGAAAAACTGAAGGCCTTTCCATTAAGAACAGGGACAAGACAAGGATGCCCACTCTCACCACTTCTATTTAAAATAGTACTAACAGTACTAGCCAGAGCAAACAGGCAAGAGAAAGAAATAAAGGGAATCCAGATTGGAAAAGATGAAGTCAAACTTTCTCTGTTTGCAGATGACATGATAATATTTGTAGAAAAACCTAAAGAAACAGAAATAAACAGAAACAGAAATAAAGAAAGTAAGCCCATTTACAATTGCCACAAAAAAAGTAAGATACCTAGGGATCGATTTAACCAACGAGGTGAAAGACGTCTACAATGAGAAATACAAATGACTTCTGAAAGAAATTAAAGACACAGAAAGATGGAAAGATATTCCATGCTCCTGGATTGGAAGAATTAACATTGTGAAAATGTCTACACTACCCAAAGCGATCTACAGATTCAATGCAATCGCCATCAAAATACCAATGGCATTCTTCACAGAAATAGAAAAAAAATTTTTATCTCTCATGTGGAACAACAAAAGATCCTGAATAGCCAAAGCAATCCTGAGCAAAAAATTAAAGCCAGAGGCATAATCCTACCTGACTTCGAATTATACTACAAAGCTATTGTAACCAAAACAGTGTGGTACTGGTATAAAAATGGACATTCAGGCCAATGGAGTAGAATTGAGAACCCAGATATCACCCCTCAGGCTTATAGCCATCTGATATTGGACAAAGGCAACAAAAATCTACACTGGGGAAAAGACTGCCTCTTCAACAAGTGGTGCTGGGAAAACTGGATATCCATATGCAGAAGAATGAAACTAGATATGCATTTCTCACCATACTCTAAAATCAACTCAAAATGGATTAAAGATTTAAGCATAAGACCTGAAAATATAAAATTACAAAGGGAAAATATAGGTGAAACACTTCAGCAATTAGGTCTGGGCACAGGTTTATGAACATGAGCCCGAAAGCACAAGCAGCAAAAGAAAAAATAAATAAAAATTTCTGCACAGCAAAAGAAACAATCAACAGAGCAAAATGAGAACCTATAGATTGGGAGAAAGTTTTTGCTAGCTATGCATCCAACCAGGGATTAATATCCAGAATATACATAGAACTTAAGCAATTATACATTAAAAAACCTAATGACCCAATTAAAAAATGGGCAAGGGAGCTAAATAGACATTTTTCAAAGGAAGACATACAAATGGCCAACAGATACATGAAAAAATGCTCAACATCACTAGTCATCAGGGAAATGCAAATTAAAACTATACTGAGATACCACATCACCCCAGTTAGACTGGCTGAAATCAAAAAGACAGTGAATAACAAATGCTACTGAGGGTGTGAAGAGAAGGGAACACTCCTACACTGTTGGTGGGATCTAAATTACTACAATCACTATGGAAAACAGTATGGAGTTTTCTCAAACAACTACAAATATATCTTTCATATGATCCAGCAATCCCTCTTCTGGGTATATATCCAGAGGAATGGAAATCATCATGTCGAAGGGATACCTGCACTCCCATGTTCATCGCAGCTCTATTGATAATAGCCCAGATATGCAACCAGCCTAAATGTCCATCAATGGATGACTGGATAAGGGAAGTGTGTGTGTACACACACACACACACACACACACACACACACACACCATGGAATACTACTTTGCCATAAAAAAAGAATGAAATACTCCCATTTGCAACAACATGGATAAACCTAGAGAAACTTATGTTGAGAGAAATAAGCAAAACACAGAGGGATAAATACCGCATGTTCTCACTCATATGTGGGAGCTAAGAGGGAAAGGAGGGAAGGAAAGACAGACCACACTAGTGCAGTGGTCTTACAGAGGGAGGGAACATTCCTAAGGCTGCAGAGCAGAGTGGGGGGGAGGGGAGGATGGTTTGAGGACAGTCGAGTGGGAACACAGGGTATAAAAGCAATTGCTGGTAATTTGTATCTCATGAATATTCATAATAATAAAAAATAAATAAAAGAAAAGAAATTCATGGGATGAAAAAAATGACAAAACCATTCTTGAACAAGTATTCAGATTTCTTCTTGTGCACTGTACTGCAGGACTGTTCAGCCTCTATTTCCTATACATTTCACATATACATAACATAGAATTTCCCTTACTTTCCAGTGACCCCACTGATTTGTGAACTGGCAAACTGTGAATCTCACAGGCTGAGGAACTTATAGAATAACTAGCTGGTATACCAGATGAATTTCCCCTATCCCCACCCAAGACCAGTCCGATAGCATTTTGTTATACCAGCAATCAGGAGCACCCTGCATGCTATCCTTAAAGGTAGGTGTCGCTTATGTTCTGTCTGGAAGGAAAGCTGGATAAATAGAACTGCACTACAACTAGAAGCCCACATTTTATGTGAAGGTGCATTATTAACTCTAAGTATAAAGTAATAAGCTAAAGATGTACATTGTCGTCCCTAAAGAAACAACCAAAATAATAATGCGAAACATATAACTAAAAATTCAACAGAAAAATCAAAATGGAATACCAAAAAATATTTGATTAACCCAAACAAAGGAAGAGGAAAAATGGAACATAAAACAGATGTGACAGATACAATACACATAGCAAAATGGCAGACCTAAATCCAACTATATCAATAATTATACTGAATGCAAGTGTATTCAGCAATACAGTAGTCCTCCCCTTATCCATGGGTTTGCTTTCCAAAGTTTTAGTTACCCAGGTCCACCACGGTCCAAAAATATTAAATTGAAAAATTCCAGAAATAAATAATTGGAAAGTTTTAAATTAAGTGACATTCTAAGTAGCATCATGAAATCTTGCAAGAAATAACATCAATCGTATGTAAACTCTTTCAGAAAACAGAGAACAGAACATTTAACAGCTCCTTTAATGAGTCTGGAATAATCTAATATACCAAAGTCTGAAAAAAAAATTACAAGAAAATGTCTCTGTGAACATAAATACAAAAATCCTTAACAAAATACTATCAAATAGAATCCATCAATATACAAGAAGGATTATTTATTACAAACAACTTGGCTTATTCTAGGAATGCAGATAGATTTGGCATTCGAAAATCAAAGAAATTTACCATAGTAACAGAATAAAAGAGAAAATCCATGTGATTATCTGGAAAGATGAAGAAAAAGCATTTCTCAAAATTCAAAACCCATTCAAGGTTTAACAAAACACACACACACTCAGCAAATGGGGAATAGAAGGAAAATTTGTTCAATCTGATAATGGGCAGCTACAAAAAAAATTAGCAGCATAATTAATGGTCAAACACTAAACACTTCCCCCCTCCACCCCCCACCAATACTAATAACAAGACGAGGATGTCCCATTTTCAACACACTACTTAAGATAATACTGGAAGTCTTCGTCAGTTCCATAAGGCAAGAAAGAGAAACAAAAGGAAAACAAATAAAAGCATAACGACTAGAAAGGGACAAGTAAAGTTCTCCCTTCACAGACGACATCATTGTTCAATTATCAAAATTTTAAATTGACAAGAAAACTACTAGAAGTAATAAGTGAGTTTAGCAAGGTCAGAGGATATAAGGCCAAGACATATAATCAATTGTACTTCTATGTACTAGCATAAAACAATTGAAAAATGAAATTAAGGAAACTATTTATGTTATAATGATGCCAAAAAAACATAAGATATTCAGGAAAAAATTTAACAACAGTATTGCAAAATATTTTAATGAACAATTAAAAACATTGCACTGCTTGAATAAAGAAAGCCTAAATAAACAGCAAAAACATATTATGTGTTTGGTAGGTACTTTCTGAATCTACTGAATGGATTTTAGTGAATACCTACTATATTCCACACACTGCTCTAGGTACTGAAGATAGAGCAAAATCCCGACCTCATGGGGTTTACATCTTAGTCAGAGAAGCAGACAGTAAAAAAAAAAAAAAAAATCAAATTATCCTATAAAACATCAGGCGCTGATAAGTACTATGAAGAAAAATAAAACTTGGTAAGAGAGTACAGAGTAATGCAGGAAGGCTCTTTTATAGAATAGTTAGTGAAGTCCTTTTTTTTATTATTACAAATATTTATGCGATACAAAGCTGATTGTCCCCCCTCCTGCCCATGATGTGAGGGCCAGATTCATGCTGGGGGCATACCCATTACCAGAAATTACTGGGACAAAGGGTGAAGGCCTTTTTGATAAGAAAAATATTTGAGCAGAAGCCTGAGGAGAACAAGAGTGAGAGAGAATCCAGGAAAAGGGAACAGCAGATGCGAGGGTCCTGAGGCACGTGTGTGCCAGTCTGAGAAGCAGCAGAAAGGCTCGTGCTGCCAGAGGGCACTTAAGTGAGCAAGAGGAAGAGCAAATGCTGCAGAGGTGTCAGGTCTCCGAGCCCCCAGTCATGCAAGGGTTGGGGACCTTTGTGCATACGTTATGCAAAGCCACCAGAAAATTTTGAGAAGGAGAATGCTGTGATCCAGCACGTTTTAAAGGGTCTCTCTGCTGCTACAGGGGAAATAAAGTTCGGGGCACCAAGGTGAGCACTGGGAACCAGGAGTCTTGGTAATACTTTAAAGAGAGAGGTCAACGGCTGCACTAGAGTGGTCATTTGTGTTCTGAATGCACACTGGAGATACGGCCCACAGGCTTTGCTAAGGGATTGGATGTGGGGGTTGAGGTAAATAGAGAAGTTGAGGATTCTGTCTGAGCAACCAGAAGGATGAAGTCATTATTTATAAAACCGCAGGAAGTACATGTTTGAAATAGAAAATCAGAAGGTGGATTTTGCATTTGTTCCTTTTGGGATTCAGGTGGAGACACTCAGCAGGCACCCGGATACACGAGTCTGGAGTTCAGGGGGCAGATGTCAAGAAGATATAAATTTGAGAAGCCATCAGCCTATAGATAGAGCGATCATATAATTTAGCTTTCAAAGCAGACTTTTTCTGAGACTGAAGTGGTGCTAATTATGCCAAGCCACAGGCAGAAATCAGAACTATCCCATGTGAATAGGATGTATGATCTTCCTACCTACAGATGATGCTAAAGCTATAAGACTAGGTGAGACGCCTGGAGAAAGAAGTGTGGGTAGGAAGAAGAGAAACATTCCAATGTCTGGAAATCAGAAAATGAAAAGGAACCAGAAAAGGTACTGCATGGCCAGCCGGTAGGAGAACCGAGAGACAGCAGTGCCAAAAGCCAAATGTAAAAAGGCTTTTTCGGTTAGAGGCAGTGATCACCTGCATCAAATGCTGCTGGGATCTGTTCTAAGTGCTTTACATGTGCAGGATGGGAGGAAGAGGCTGAGTGAGAACTGAATGAAAACGGAACAAAAACCTCCGGCCCACAGAAAAGGAAGTGCTCAAGCACCATATAAGCTTCATTCTTTTTAATGTTCAGGGTTTTAAAAATAGAAAAATATTAGAGATTCCATATTATCAGTTTTTACTTTGAAGAGAAAGAATTCAAGTCCTCCTTTAAAAATACACTATCCGAAGTGGATTGTGGTATCTTTTATGGTTTTTGGTTTTTGTTGTTTTTACAATTACATTTTATTAATCCTTTTAAGCCAAGGTAGACAAACTGTCTTTTTTTTTTTTCATTGCATTTGTTTGTTTTGTTTTATCATTATGCAATGTAAACATTTTTTGTGGCCCTTTACCAATTTCTCCATAACCTCTCTCCCCCTCCCCCTTTCCCATCTCTGGTGGCCTCAGTTCCATTTTCTCCTTTTGGAAGTTCAAGGAATTTTTGTGATTGTTGTATCTTTCTTTCTTTTCTTTTTTTTTTTTTCACCTCCCACTTATGAGTGAGGACATGCAGTATTTCTCTTTCTATACCTGGCTTATCTCACTTTAACATAATTTTCTCTAAGTTCATCCATGTTGCTGAAAATGACAGAATTTCATTCCTTTTTATGGCAGAGTAGTATTCCATTGTGTATGTATACCACATTTTCCTATCCAGTCATCCATTGATGGACATTTAAGTTGGCTCCAGTTCTTGGCTATTGTAAATAGAGCTGCAATAAACATGGAAGTGCAGGTATCCCTCCAACATGATGATTTCCATTCCTTTGGATACACACCCAGCAGCAGGATTGCTGGATCATGTAGCAGTCAAAGTGACTGGTTTTTATGATCAGTTAAGATAAAAATTATTAGGGCTGACCAACTAGCTCTGTTGGTTAGAGTGCAGCCTTATAACACCAAGGTCACCAAGATCCCATACCAGCCAGCCACCAAAAAAAAATAAAGATTCTAGAAAACAGCAAAAAGTAGTGATAGAAAACATTTAAGATATGCCAGCCACTGTTCTGAGTGTTTTGCATGTATTATCTCATTTGACACCTTCAAAATAGGAACTATTATTACTATCCTCCCATTTTACAGGTGAAGAAGCCTGGGTAAAGGAAGGTGGAAAAACTTACCCAAAGCGCCAGGGTTAGTAAGTGGTAACGCTGGCCCTGGAACCTGGGTAGCTCAACTCCAAGACTATGCCCTTAGCCCTGTGTGTGCTCAGTGCCCCGGAGACAGGGACACATACACAGTAGAAAGAGACTTTTCAGCTATTGATCCTAAGGTCCTTTTAATCAATTGCATTTCCAAAATCACTGTCTAAAACACAAGATACACACTTGATACTTGCTCCCACAAAAGATGGACAAGGCCAAGGGCCGGAATGTTCTAACCCCACTCACCTGGACCAGAACTTCATCTTCTATGAGTATGTTAAAATCCAACACCTTCCAGACTCCTCTTTCTCCCTGGGGCTCTGAGAACAGACTTTAGGGACACCACTCTTCTTAAAAATGCTACTAACTGGCTGCTCCCCTGAACCACAACATCCGAAGATGGTTGTGTGAGCCAACACATGTGCCCATGTGGGCAAGGTCCATATAATCCAGGGGAGCTGGTTTCATTGTTTCCAGTCAAAAACATGCCATGAATTCTTTTTTCCAACTGATTTGAAAATACATTATGATTGTTTAATGACTATAGTTTTCCTTTGTAGTTCGAGCCATAATTTATTTAGTTAACTAGTCCCCTAGTAATGGATATTGGGGGGGGGGGGTCCAGTTTTTTATTAATCAGAAATTGATGAATATTCTAGTGCATTCTCATACAACTTTTCTTACTCAAGCAGTTTCCTTCTTAGGATAAAATTTTAAAAGCAGAACTGCTGGGTCAAAGGACATGGGCATTTTATATTCTGATACTTGTCACACTGCCTTACACATGGTTGCACCAATTTGTATGCCCATTAACTAAGCATTTCTTAAGACTTTAACTAATACTGCTGCTTTTTTGGCCCAATCTGTTTACCTTCACCATTAGGCAAAACATGATATTTTATTTTTTAATTAGCATTTTTTTTTTACCAATAGTGATGCTGAACATCTTTTCGCATGTTTCTGACCACTTTATTTCCTTTTTTTTTTTTTTTTTTTTTTAAACTGGCTGTTCAATGTATGTGTCCATTAGTCTGTGCGGTTTTGCCCTTTCTCTTTTTGCTTTGTAAAAGTTTTGTGTATATGGGGCTTATTAACTCTGCCATAAATGTTGCAAATATCTTTTCCAGTTTGTCGTTTGTCTTTAAATATTAATAGGATTTTCACAGGGGAGATGCTTGTTAGTTTTGTTAAATAAAACTTACATATTAGGAACCTGTAGGGGATTTTCTTCTGATTAGATGATTAAATTTTAAAGTTAAATCAGACCCATATACTCCTAAATAGCCCACACATGATGCACCCTTCCCTCCAGGAGCAATAATCTAAGCTCTGGAGAAAATAAAGGCATTGATTAGATGTCTTCTGGGGGGCACTGTGCCTCTGGCCTCTATACTTCCCCCTTCTCAGCCTCTTTCTTTTGATCCCCCAAACTCTCACGGAGGCTTGATGGAAGCCACCTGTGTGATCATCCTCCTTCCAAGCTCCTGCTATTTAAAGGTGATATACATTCACAGGTTTAGTTTTAGCATATTGGAGCTTAGCCCTCTGCCTTCTTACATTTGTTTGCATGATCCTTAAGAGCCACCAAGCACCCAGCATAGCACTGGCCCGTGTTGGATGGCATGGTAGAGTTGCTCTGTACCATCCAAAAAGACAGAAAAGACAGGAAAACAGAGGCCAACAGACCAGCAAGGGGAAAGCCCCGGACATGGCTCTGCCAGTTCAAGGTCTTGCCCCAGCCTAGTTATGACTGTAGTAAATGGAGGTTGTCATCTGTGAACAGGTCCAGCTCTCCGCTGCCAAAGCCCCATCACTGCCAAACCTCAAGGCCTCCGAGTACGTTGTGGCCAGAGCCCACTTGAACAGATGACTTCACCAGCGTAGGGTAGAGCCAAGAACCAAAATACTTTGTCTTCTGCTGTTTGTTTTAAAATCATGATTATGTGTTCCCTCTTATTTCAGGGACATCAAACATGTAGTAACACTGTGCAGAGACTTCTGGGGCCCTGGCCATTGACTTGAGCACAGAGGAGATTGATATCAGGCAGGTGCTGGGACAGTGTATCCATGGCAGATGTTCAAAGGGCTGACCTCACTTGACTAGACTTGCTATCCAAAAGGTGTGTCGAGTCGCAAGGCCATGGTCATCTGCGAACAGTCATGGGGTACACAGTTGCCCACTCCCAAGAATAGTGCTTCACCAGCTGCCTCCTCAAGAGGAAGCTAATGAGGATCAAGAGTTGGGGTTGACACCTTCCTTGACCGCTCACACTCTTCCAGTCCACACTTTTTCACCCTGTTTGTGCAAATCCTGGCTCTATGGAGGCTCCTACCTTCAAGCAATAACCACCCCTATCTACCAACCTCCTGGACATTATCTTCATTCCTCAAAAACTAGCATCTGGGTAACAACTATCTCCATCAACCAAAGTCCCTAGGTGACCTCAATATCTGCAAGGATGACCTCACCAGCATCAGGCTTCTTCTACTTCCTTGACCTTCTAATCCAAAGTGACCTTCACCTCCTCTCCACTCTAACCACCATTTCTACTGCTGCACCCTAGACCTGGTCTTCATCTGTATTCCTCCATCTCTGAAATCATGAACTCGGTCATCTTGCATCGTATCCTTGCAGCTCCCTCACCGGTATGCATTATCGCTATAGAAATGCGCTCTTCCCACTCTATGACTTCTTCCCCCTCACACACTCTTGTTTCTTTGGCTTTCTCCCTCTCTCTCCCTTCCTTCCTTCTAGTCTTTGCTTCCTCCCCACCCACCTGAGATCCCGTGGTTTAACACCTTGATCCTTCTTGTCAAAATTCTGAGGTCAAACCCTTGTACCGTTGATGTCCCACCACATCCACCTAATAAAACTACAACCCTGGATCATTTTGACTGTCTGATTCCCCACGCCCACGTCTAGGTGGCTAAACCCTACTGAAAAAAGGAACTCGACCCCAGGTTTGGAGTCACTGTAAATGTCTGGTCACCATCTTACCCAACACTGCTCTCATCTTCCTGAGGATCTGGCTCAAACGTTCACACTCTGACCTCTGACTCTGCTCCCACGCTCTTTGACCTCTCACTCCAGAGAGATGATCTCACCCCTTGCTTCACAGAAGAGATGGCTGCCTTTGGACAGGAAGCTCACCAGCGGCTTACACCCAACCTACCCCTAAACCTTCCACCTGCTATTCCCCTTCCCTTCCTCCTTCAGAGTCTCATTCTGTTGATTCCCTTCGGTCTCCAGTGGCTCCATCCTGCTGCTGGCTCTTTGCCATCTGTACTTTAAACGTGCTCAAATTGACCCCAACTTTAAACAAACAAAAACCCTTCTGCAACCCCAGGTACCACCCTCACGCTCTTCAAACCCCTTTTTCCAGTTTATAGTCAGACATTTTTAATATTTTTTATTCTAAAATAAAACACAGATACCGAAAACCAATGTAAATGTATAGTTAAATAAAATCACATAAGGTGAATAACCTTGTCAACGTGGTTAAGAAGTGGTATTTTTTCCGGCCATCCCAGAACCCCTCAGGGGCTCCTTGCAGTCATAACTTCCTCTTCCCCAAAAGAAACACTCTCCAGCTTTCACAGCAGTCACGTTGTGTCTTTACAGTTGTGCCACAAAAGGTGCATCCCTAGACACTATAGATCAGTCCTACCCATTGTTTATTGATATATCCTTTAAGTATTTATTATCTACAAGTTCCCCCTTGATTCCTGTCTTTTCTTTTCCTGACAATGTATCAATTTAAGAACCTTGGTCATTTGCCCTGTAGAATTTCTCACAGTCTCTGTGTTTTGTTGATTACACATCCACGGTGCAGTTCAACATGTTCCTCTGTTTTTGTGTAAATTGGCAGCTGAGCCCACAAGCCTGACCAGGCACAGGTTGATCCATTGAGTGAGACTATAGGTGATGGTGTTTCTTTCATCAGGAAGCATCTAATGTCTGGTGACTTTTTGTGTGTGTGATGTTTGTAGCCAGTGAGGCTCAATGCCTAACCTGATCCTATCATTCCTTTTTTATAGCTAGAATACTTCTAGAAAAGATGCATCCCCTCGTCTATAATTTGGCTACATGGTGGTACAATCTATGCGCAAAAGGCAGGATAAGTGCTCAATTCTTTCATTATCCTTGCACAGCTGACAAGATAATGCATTTTGTTCCCTGTCGTCTTCCCAAGGTGACCAAGAAGTTTTGAGTCTTGTTTTTGAGTATTATTGTGAACTCATGGATTCCTATCTTTTGCCAGTCAGAGCCTCTTCACATTGGCTCCTTGTCCCTTTGGCACAGCCGTAGGAGACTCCGACAGCTTCCTTGCTATCTTGCATGTTCCAGATTTACCTTTTCTATTTCCTATCCCAGACCCAGTATTAGCCATTTATCCTAGAAGCCTTAATTCATTATAATGGGAAATGATTTTTCAAGACCACAATCTTGGTGATGTTCATGGCTGCTTAGACTTTTTTTTTTTGGCAGCTGGCATGTGGATCTGAACCCATGACCTTGGTGTTATAAGGCTGTGCTCTAACCAACTGAGCTATCCAGCCAGCCTTAGTCAGACTTCTTAAAAGGGTTACTTTCACTCCTCCATTCCCATTCACTCCTTAGCCCATTCAACCTAACTTCTGCCACCATCACTTCCTTGAAAAGATTCTGACCAATCACTAAATGAAATCGGCCCTTCTGAGTCTCCAGCCACATCTCACATGATTGGCCACGCCTTCCTTCTTGACACCCTCGGGAACCTGGATGTCCATGACACAACCCTCTTTTCTTTCTCCTCCTACCTTTTGAGGGCTTCTTCTCATTCTCCATTGTGACGTGTTCACCCTCCGCCCAGCTCTTAAATGCTGTGGTCTTAAGAGGGTTGAGGACATCCTAAAACTTTCCTCTTCTCTCTGGACCCCTCTGTCTGACTTATACCACCCATGGCTAAAATTAATTTATAAGTCGATAATTCTCAAATCAGTATCTCCTGTCGAGATCTCTTCCCAGAATATAAGGTCCAGCCATCCAACTCTCCACACAGATGTCCCACCTGAGATGTCCAGATACCCCTCCTGTCCCCCGTCCACAGCGTGCTCCTGATGCAATGATTCATGCCTCAGTGATTGGTACCTCCATCTACCTAGATGCATGAATCAGAATCCAGGCACTGACCTTTGACTCATCCTTTCCCTTCACCTACTCCCCCCCAATCAATCAAACAGGAAACTGACTTGGTCCGAGCTCCCTCCTGACCGTCTGGCATCTGTCCACTTCTCCCAGCTCGTGCTGCCATACTCCAGCTGCGTCCCAGCCGCAGCCTCCACCAGGTCTCCCTGCCTCCAGTGTGGCCCCTCCAGTCCATTCCCTACACTGCAGCCAGAGCAAGCTTTCCAAAACACAAGCTGGATCAGGTCATTCCATGTTTAAAAGTCTTCACATTGGTCTTGGAATAAAGTCCAAAACTTTTCTTAAGTTACTTTTTGCAAGGCCCAGCATGATCTGGTTCTTACTTGCCTCTCCCTCCTCTTCTCTTAATAATCTCTACTTTGCACTACCACGACTCACTCCAAGCTCCAGCTGTAATGAACTTTGATCACTTTAAGTGGCACCATTATTTCCTCCAGGGAGTCTCCCCTAAGCCCCCGAGTTTGGGTTGGATGCCTCTATCAACATGAATTACACATCTTCACAATCCCAGCCATTTGTCTGCTTTCCTGACCTCCCCCACTAGAGCGAGTCTCTTCTCATTGACAAGACTCATGCCACAGCTGCCTTGCCACACGCCAGCTTGGGCACGCTCCCTGCAGTCTGCCACGTGCACTTCTGCATGCCCAGGTTCCGCTCTTACATGATCCTTTACATTCAGCCGTCTTTCCTCAGTTGGAGCCCTGTCCATATTGGTAAGACCTTCTGAAAACATCAAGTCTGACCCTCCCATTTCGCAGAGGATTAATCTGAGGCCCAAAGGGCCCTTTCAAAAACCCTCAAAGAAGTGGTGAATCAATGTAAGAATCCAGGTCCACTCGAATAACTTTGCCTTCTACCAGCAAGCCCATGACAGCTACTCCCAGAGGCCCTGGGTAAGGGAGTGGGCCATTAGAGGCTTCTTAGTTCAAAAGAACCTAAAGCCACATTGTTGCAGGAATCTGGCAGAACTATAGCTGGGATCCCAACTGGGGACTACTTGGCTCAGTGTTTGATCTAAGTCAAAAGTCATAGCCCAGTCCAACCATCTGGCCAACTCTAAAGGGGTGTAACCATGAGGCATCCCCTCCCCTGGTGACTGAGGAACTCCCCCAATCAGTCAGGTGATGCAGACAGAAACGTAGACTTAGTTGTAGGAGGCAGGTGCATCCCGTTGTGGCCACAGATGCTAGATCAGCCATAGGGAAGGTGGACCAAAGTGGCAGGTAGATCACAGATTTGGGGCCCTGATGTGGCATGATCCAGACCAGATTCTCCTGATAATTTCTCCCCTAGGTCAGCTGGAAAGGTGGGTAGATGACAAAGAACAGATTGCAGCTTGTTTACGGCATCTGTGGACAATCACAGGCCACAGTTGAAGAAGCATTCTCCTCATCCACGAAGATGGGGAAAGCTCAGTGTCTTAGGTCAGATTCCCCAAAAATAGACCCTGAGAGGAGAGGTTTGCATGCAAGTGATTTATTAAGGAAGTATTACCAGGAGAGACAGGTAAGAATAGGGGAGAAGAAAAAAGGAACTTGAGTTTGATTTCAGGAAGAGATCCAGAGAGGATAGTTTTAATCTGATCCTGCCAGAAGACACTGGAGTATAAAGTCCACCTCAGGACTGACAAACCTTCATCAAGGGCTTTTATAACCCCTCCCCTGACAGTCATTGGTGCAGGGGGAGAGGCCACTGCCCACTCATTCCTGGCTCCTGGGCAAAGCAAAGCAGCACCAGCAGCCCAAGGGCACAAGGACAGCCCTTCAGAGTAGGTCTGCAGGCTGCAGGTGCTGGGTATAGAAGCAAGAACACACCCAAGACAGTAGTGCATGAAAAGGAAGGGGGGTGCTTTGTCATTGTGCCAAATAACGTCACATCACAGGGTGACCCAACTCAAGCCAAGCTGGAATTCAGAGTCTGCCTGGCTGAAGAGAAGGCTGGAAATTCCTCTTGGAATCTATTTGAATGAACTGGTACACATGGAGGCTGTCGAGGGGTGGAAGGATGCAGAGACTCTTGGGGAGATACTCAAAGTGAGGAGGGGAATGAGGACTGGAGAGGGGGACGTGTGCTGCCCACCTCTGCATCCAGCCCAAGAGAGAGTTTTGGATCTGTCACCTGTAGCCAGAGTCCTGAGTAATGCTCCACTCTATCGGTTTGCTAGGAGCAGGGACATGACAGAATGAGTGGGAAAGGCTTCATAAATAACAAACACCTTGTTATTCCCAGTCACATTTAATGCTTTAGAAAATATAATAAAGAGTACACGTAATAGTCACTCACTAAATATTTATTAGATGAGTGAATCAAACTGGCATAAGCAAAAGAAGCGAAGGAGGAGGGAAGAGGAAGGAAGGGGAAAGGGAGAGAAAGAGGAAAGAGAGGAGGAAAAAGAGAAAGAGGAAAAGCCACCACTGCCACCCACACACTCAGACTTGACCGCACATGAAGAGCCTGGGGTTAGGCTGGATTCAGCGCGGCTGTGTCCCGGCACCAGGACGCCGGGGTCAGAACTGTACCCCTCACCAATCTTGGCCCTGCTCGTCTCTGTGTTGTCCCCATTCTCAGGCACTGCTGTAGTAGCAGTGTGACCACCAGTGGCTCTCAGCTAACGTTGCACCAGCTGAGCCCCCTGCCTCTCTTTCCGCACGGCTCCAGTGCTAGCCCAGGCCGGATTCTGACTCACTGACTTGGGTCCTTTACCCGTCCTTGAATGAATGATTGTAGCCAGAGGAGTGGGATGAATAGATCGGCCTCACTCTGGTCACGGGCAGGGGTGGGAGGAGAGTGAGCATAGCTGGCAGCCTTGACTAGGACCACCTGGTCACCCTGCAGGGGAGGCCATCCCCTAAGGAAGGGAGCACCGTCATCAGAAGATCAGAGAAGAGTGGGGAAAGGAGGGCCTGGGGAAGGGAAGAGTGCCACCAGCGGCCACTGGGCGAGAAAGTTGCAGAGCTCTGATTCCAGCCCAGGGGTGCAAGGAGCTTCCTCTGCTCCCGCACTTCCTGTGCTGCAGAGTCAGGCACAATTTAGAATGTTTATGAGTTTACACTGCCAGTTCTGCCCAATCCACTGTCGAGTTTGAATTCATTCCTGGACAACCCCAATGTGCCCCCAACACGAGCACCAGGCTCCAAGGCTCCCATGATGTAAACTTCCATAAAGCAGGGGCCTGGACCACGCCAGCCTCCTTCCCTTGGGAACAGCCACCTATGGAGTTAAAATGTGGCCTTTTTGCTCCAGGCTTGATCCAAATGCTTCCTGACTTGCCCACACTTCAGCCGTCTCCAGTGGCACCAAGATCCTACATTTCTCTTACATATCAATAAGCTCATTCCCTGGTCCTGTAGACTTTCTCTCTCTCCCATCATCCCAGAATTCCCTTCCCCAATTCTATAGTCTAAGGGCTTTTCTCTTACTTCTTTCTCTAAGGTGTTTCTTCCTCAAACCAAACCCCAACCCAGCATTCTCAGCTCACACTCCTCAATGGGGAGAACCCCGGACTGGGAGCAGGAGGCCCGCTGCTTGCCTCGATGACGCTGGGCCAGTCCCTGCTCTTCCCAAGGCCATATCATGCAAATGCCAGCGTTTCCCATGTCATCTGGCCCACTACCGGCACGAAAGTCTTCCCTCTTCCCCAACCCCCGAGCCCAACCCTCACAAAACCAAATTCTCCAGCCCTCACACCAGAGCTGCCTTCTGCTCCTAGCTTAGAGCTGAGCGATGGGAAGAGCTGTCCTCACCCCTGGAGACAGAGGACCCAGGGCTGTTTCTGTTTTAAAAATAAACCATATGACTCTTGCAGATTTGGGGGTTGAGAAGCAAAGAGAAAGGGGATATGAGAGAAGCTTCGGGGCTGATTGCCAAAAATGTTTCCCACCCTCCAATTTCTTAAACGGGGAGCATCTCAAGGGGGAGCCGGCCACATGGTCTTGATTTACTAAAAGTTCACTCATCAGGCTGGTATCCCTTCAGGAGTATTGGACGGCCAACAGGCAAGAGCCTTTTCATAGCCGCTTCTCCTCTGTACCGGTGCCGGCTGGGGGCCAGGAGAGAGGCCCCAGAGCAGAGCACTCAGGAAGCCCCCCAGGGAGCTGCTCCTGCTGGGTGACCTCTCCCAGAAGAAAGCTCTACAGAGGATCATGTGTGACAGAGATTCAGTGACACATGATGCATGGGGTCAAAGTCCAAATGGAAGCCTCAGCACTGGTCCCAGGTGTGATGGACACATGTGTGGCCAAGGTAATGGACAATGTGGACAGCCCCACACATGACCAGCCTCCCACGGGTGCCACCTCCCCATGCAGGGGCACGCACACGCACACACACACACACACACACACACACACACACACACACACACAGGCATGGTCCCTGCATGCTGGAGAGAAGCACATGCAGAGAGCTCAGTCTCTGCCTGCAGCTATAACACCTTTGACTTCCAAACTACCTGTGAACTAGATGTTAAACCTGTGTATGGACTCTTGCCACACACACACACACACACACACACACACACACACACACACTCCTCGGAAGTCCATCATCATGAAAAGTCATAGGGTGAGGGGCCAAATGGTTCATGTGGGCTCCTCCTCAACTGGTGGCCTTTTTCTAAGCACTCTCTGAAGGATAGCAAAGGCATAAACCCAGCAGAGTCTAGCACTAAGATGCATTTCCCCCCAAAGCGTCCTCACATCAATGTCCCTTCCTGTGAGCCAATCAGAGGCTGTGTTTCCTGGTTTCTGAGCCCCTGCCTGAGTCTGTCTTCTGTCCCAGCCACACGTGCCTGCACCCCAGACACCTAGCCTAGCTCACTTCTACACTCAGGCTGCAAATTAGCTCAGCCATCCTGGGGACTCAGCCTGGCTCTCTGGAATTCAGTCTATACCCAACACTGCGAGCCCAGGAGACACTGTGAGCACTGAGGTGTGAGCCAGCCGGGGCATTCCTGTGGTACGCCTGGCTTAGGGAGGAGGTACAGTGACAAGAGGAAACTGAGGTTCATTTGCTGATTGGGAAACACACCGATGGTGTCAGCGGAAAGAGTCAAACCCAGCAACAGGTTGTTTCCCAGAGTAGAAAGTTCTAGAATATGTTGCCGTCCAGGCAGAAAGGGCTTGCATCTTCCCTAAACACCCTGCAGCTACATTTACTTTCAGGAAAACTCCAGAGTGAAATTCACAGATAATGGCTCTGGAAGGGGTGCAATCCAGTACCTCATTTTCCAAATGGAAAACTGAGGCCCAGAGAGGAGAAGGCAGGCCTGTCCAAAGCAGTGTAGGTTGGGGCCACAAAGCCAGGCTGGCCCAGCAACTGAGAACACAGACTTTGGAGGCAGGTGGCCCTGAGTTCAATCCAAACTCCATTGTGGTCAAGGGTCGACACCAACTTCTCTAACACTAGAATCCTTACTGGTGAAATAATACCACCAACCCATGGAGTTAACTGAGAATTAAATTAGATAGTGCATGAAAAAATTCAGCATGCAGTAGGAGCTTAATAAATGCCAATCTCTCCTTTCTCGCTCCCATCGTCTTCCACCACTCCAAGCACTGCCTTGGCTGCTTCCCAACCATTTGACGAGATGAGTCTTTGGAGCTCTGGCCCATCCTGAAAAGGCTGCTCCAGAGAATGAGAGCCCTTCAGCCCAAACCCTTCCAGGACCAGGGCCAGGTGGCGCCCAGCACTCCAGGGTCTGCAGGAAGACTCATAACCTCCAGCTGGTGCCCAAAGCCTACTTCACCTTTCCACTTGTGCTGCAATCCAGAATGACAGTACTGATGGGAGACTCCTCCCCATCTGGTGGCCTTGGTGGCCCTCCCTGAGAAGAGGAAGAGAAATCCTGAGTCACAGCATCATGCACTCCCACGCTAAGTGTTGGGGCAGGGCCCTTGCCGTCTGCAGATCCCGAAGGGCTCTCCTGAGCCAGAGAGAGCATGCAGACTCTGTGGTCTCAGAAGGCAGAGACAGGACCCAGGGTAGCACAGGTTACTGGGAGGTGATAAGACTATCATCCTGCCATATCTGCACCACTTTGCAGGTCACAAGATGCTTCCACAGGTATCTTCTCAGCTCAGAGTGTAATAGGCCATCTCAAGAGGTAGTGCTTCCAAGATAGGTCCTAGCAGGGGGTGACCATCTGCCAATGGTCACACTAGGAATTCCTCTAATGGGTAAGGGTGGAAGGAGGTAGCTCTGAGTTCCCTCCCAGACTCAAGTGTGTGAGGCCACCAGAGGGTTAGAGTCCAACTCCACCAAAGATTCAGGGCATTGATTAGATAACCCCAAACATCACATCCTAAGGAGCTGGCTGCTTTTATGGTGTTCAGAAAGAACATCTCCTTTCTTTTGGCCAGACATGTCCAACAAATTAGCAGCAACTCCCCAGCCATGAAAAATCAAGCTCAATGCCAGGCTTCCCTCCCCACCCCAGACACTGAAAACCCATTGCAGTGTGAGCCTAGCAAAGCAAGATCTACAGCACTGACCCAGCAAGAGAACTAGGCCACCCAATGGGGGACTATGAGTGATTGGCGCCTGCAAGTAAAGCTTTTCCAGGCTGAACCTCCCGGGACACACACATCTCTGTCTGCTCAGTCTCCACACCATTAACAAGCAAAGATTTCCCTAGGCTGATGTTCACCAGACTAATCGGGCAGGAGAAAGGCAGCTTTCCCAAGACAAGGAAAGTCACTTTGCCTGGGAACTTGGCATAGCCAAAGTGGGCCATCTTTCCTCTCTAGATTCTAAGCCGTCCACGCCAGGGTTGGGAGGTGTATATGAAGAGGTCATGGAGTGAGAAAGGACACTGAGGGCCATTCTAGTACAAGTCCCCATCCAGTGCTCCAACCCTTTAGCCCTTCTGCAGCACGACCGTGGGGCACTGAATTAGCATTGCCAGTGACCAGGACTCATGAGTGACTGCAATTTAGAAACGTTCTTCCATTGTGTTGAAGTCTGCTTTCCTATTTTCCCCGGCATGCTTAGATCCATTCTACAAGTATTTACTAACCGTCTACTATGAACTAAGCAGACACAGCTCCTGCCCAATCAGTCTAGAATTTGAAGAGGACAGCCACACCCTCCTGAATCCCCAGAGAGGTGAAAGACCTTGACAATGCACCCCAAAGTGTACTTTCATGCCCTAGGTTAGTGGAGGGGTGATCAGAAGAGGATGGGCCCTCCAAGGGCCTGAACAAACCCACTGGGCTGTCAAGGGAAGGCCCAGGGGTTGGAGGTAGCCAAGTGGTCAGCAAATAGTGCTTGAAATCACACAGGAGAAAGAGGAGGCACCCGTGAAGACTCAGGCCCCTCTCCTGCCTTCATTCTTAGGTCTTAGGGGAACTCTGTAGCCATTCTGGTTTTGTTTTGTTGAGGTAGAGCGGGGTACGAATCAGAATGTCAGACACTGCCATGTCCTTACAGGTGACCCACCCTGGTGTTCTCACACAATGTGTGATGGAGCCCTGTGGAGTGCACAGAGCCCCTTAAAGGCTGCTGAGGCTACTGTAGGGACAGGGTAGGCCAGGGACATGGGCAGCATGGTCCCTGCCACTGTCCTATCAGAAGAGGAATTCTGAGTCTATCTGTTCTATATATGGGGCTTTGGGTTTGAAGAAAGTCTCCCATGGATCTGTTTAGATGCCCTTTGCTTTTTAAAAGAGAAAATAAAACCAGGGCCCAAGGAGAGAAGGGAATTGACAAAGGCCACAGCATGATTGATGTCGGTCTCCTGAGTTCTTTTCATGTAATTCATCCCACCTTTAGAAGCACTTACAGGTAAAAGGCGCTACATAGGAATAACGAAAGTGAGAGGGGAGGGGAGGGGTGAACAGGAAGGGCAGTTAGTCCCTAATTGTCAACCGTAGAAGTGCAAATACATGGGCTTCTTCCAGGATGGGAACCACACTCAATCCAGGCTGCACCAGGGCACCTGAGACCTGGACAGGTACCTGTTCTAGATTGTTCCCTGGGCCCCCACATCATCAAAGAGCCAAGTTTCACAGCCCACTGCCAGCCCTGCCAATGCTCCACTTTCCTGAGCCCGTCTGTGGAACCGAGCATAGAGTTTGTTCTACCGGGAGTTACCTGGCTCAGGTATGGAATCCTTCAAAGGCCCCAGGCCAGAGGCCCAGGCAGGGCCCCAGGTGGGGCTGAGTCAGCGTGAGGAGGAGACGTGGTGTCAGCGTCCAGCTGTGCTCAAACAGATCAAGAATAATGTGCTGGAAGCAGCTAAAAGCCGCACATATTCTATAGCCATCAATGTAGACTGTACATTGTTTTTAACTTTTCTCTTCTGCCAAAAAGAAAAATTAAAAAGACCCAAGTTTGGGAACATGAGAATAACCCTGCTTTCTCTGCCCTGCAGCCCTGCGTGTCCCAGGGCCTGGGCTTTTATTGGTGTTTTGTCTGCGATGGGCTTTGGCTGCGTAAATGTGAACGACATGAGGTAACTCACAAATCCTCTGGCTGCATGTGGCTGGTGGCTAATGCCTCCGAGCAAGGGCAGAAATAGACAGGCAGGCAAACAACCTCCCAAACGAGTGGCCACAGGCCGGGGGCCAGCATGGTCCTCAGATGAGGAGGGTTCAGACCTGGGGTCTGGAATGGGGAGGCTCAGGGAAGCGGGACAAGGCCCACTGCAGCCGCAGGATGCGGGCTTGCCTCATGGGCACTGTGGCACCGGGCACTGAGTGTCGCAGTCCCAAGCTACAGCGGGGTCCCCATTCTGAGCATAGCCTGAGGAGCTTCCCATTCCCAAATGGACCACGCAGTCCTGGGCGAGGAGAAATGGCAAAAAGCTGACCACGGCCTGCTTTTCTACAGCCTATTCTTGTTCATCCCTGCAGAAGTGAAGGAAGGAGAAGGGGAGGAGGGGGACGTCCCAGCAGCCAGGTGGCTGGGGACCGAGGCAGACTTGCTTTAGAAAAATACATGTGATGTTTCTTACACTCAGATGGCATGGAGCAAATTGATACTGGTTACACTTGTTTGGAAGTTTTTCAAACTTCCAGCTTGCCAGCAGACCACAGCCACAGATACTGAGCACCCACCTTTTACGGGCTCCTCTCCTAGGGCTCTGCTCAACCCCAGCAGGTCCCCTACACAGGGAAGGCCTGGCTCACTGACACTCCAGAGGCTGTAACGGGGCAGGTGGCAGGAGGGGTGACTTTCCTACCTCAAGGGAAATTCTGGGCCTGGTTGAAGGCTTTGTATTCAGTGAGCCATCGATCAACACTGAAATACTCCCACGTGAAACACAGCTCTCCCGAGATGAAGCGATGCAGGCACGGCATTTTTTCTTTCTTTCATTTGTTCACCCATTTACAAAATTTCTGGGGTAGCTATGGTAGACATACCCAGTGCTCACCAATATCTGGGTCTTCTCCTCTTTCTGGGAGCAGACCACACACTCCAGCCCCTTGCAGTCAGGTAGGGTCCTAGAATGAACTCTGGCCAACGGGCTATGAGCAGAAGTGCTACGTGTCACTTCCAAGTTGAAGACACTAGTGGGCAGTTGGGGGACCCTCCTTTGCTCCCTTCTTCTGTCACAGCAATCAAGAGAGACCATGTGCTCCAGATGGTATGGCTGCAAGGTGATGGAGCCTCCGCCAGCGGAAGACCTTGGGTGACTGTATGAAGCAAACCCCCGCTCCCCTGACGTGTGATGGACAGGAGACAGGAGCAAGAAACAAAGGCTGTATTAAACCACTGGGATTTCTCCTTTAATCTGCTACCTAACCTAGCTTATCCCAGTTACTGTATGAGTAATGTCCAGGCCCATAAATCCCAAAAACAAATTAGCAGAATGTGGAGAGCCTGAATGAGAACACAGGGGGAAAAGCCACAGAAAGCAGAGCCTGGGGCTGCCAAGAGAAGCTTTGCCAAGTTCACAGTCTCTGGAGGTCAACGACCCGCCACCATGCTGAGATGCCCTCTGCTCTGCCCACTCCTGAAACCTCCTTGGTCATCCATCTGGGCTACATGAGGGTCGGGGAGATGAGCCAGGGGTGAGAGCAGGACCAGACACATAATTGAAGGAGCCCAGTGCAAAATGAAAATGTGGCTCCTCTTGTTCAAAACCTATTAAGGATTGCAAGATGGCGACAGTGCAAGGCTCTTCCGTGCATGGATGCCCGCGATGTCAGAAGGCAGCAAGACAGAGGTGGGCAGGAGCATTCTGTGGGGCCTCTGTGCAATCGAGGCTGAGTCTCAGCACTAGTACTCTAAGTGCCGCCAGGAGAAGCTCCCAGGAAACTGACAAGAGAAGAGACTTCTTCAAGGTCGAATGGTCCATGAGTCGCACACAGGCACCTCCCAGGCCAGGCCTCCCCCTCATGGCACTTTGGATGAGCCACTGGAGACACTGAGGCCAGAGTTTAGCCTTCTCGTGGCCCAGGAGGTCCAGGCATGAGCTTCAGACCCAGCCTCCGGCCTCCCAGCTGCTGCGGCCATCAACAGAATGTGGGTCATGAGTCATTCTTCCACACCCTTGCTGGGAAGGCGGCCACGAGCTCCCCAGCCACCCCAGGGCAGGGCCAGACAGCTTCAGAGGAGGCACCAGGGTGTCTCATCAGCTCATTGCCAGGGGGAGACCAGAGATAAGTCACAGGCCGGGAAGACAACCGATGGCTCAGGCACCCTATGTGGCAGGAGGACCAAGTCCCCACAAGCACAGGAAGCTGTTGCATGGCCCCAACACCAGTCTCTCCCATCCCTGGCTCCCCCTCTCCTTGGTCCAGAGAAGCAACATGAGGGAGAGGAAAGAGATGTGGTCTCAGCCCCTCACTGACCTGCTACGTGACCCTCAGAGAGACACCCTCTCTCAGAGCCTGTTTCTTCCATTGTAAAATCCAAAGCTGGGTTATAGGATCACAAAGACACTGCTAGCTCCAAAATCATCGTTGTTCCTGACAGGACAAGTCATGTCAGCTGGAGGGGGACTGAATTTCACGTCGTCTTGAGAACAGATGGAGAGATGAGGTTGTGTGGCTTTACCTCCTTCCTGGCGTTTGTGGAGCCAACCTCCTTGTGGGATCCTGGGGCCTCTGTGCCCAGCCACAGGTCACTGTGAGTGTCACCCCACTGTGGTGTGATCTCACATCATGGGGACTGCTCGAGGCCAGGGCTTCGCCATGGAAGCAGCCAGCAGCCTGCCGTCCAGCTGGCAATGTGTGAGATCTCGCACCAAGGCCGTGTGTAAATTGCTCATAAAATCACTCTCTTGCTCCCCACCCAGCTCTAATGGACCCCACAGAACAATTTATAAAGCCCAAGTGGGGAAGACTTCATCCACCACCAACTGCCCCACAGGCCTCAGGCTGGAACAGCATAATCTCCACTCACGTGCTCTTCCAGGCTCCAACTTGGAGAGGCTGTCCCACTCCTGTGCAGGCCTTTCCATGAAGCCCGGTGTCACAGCCTCAGAACAAGGACTTTGACAGAAGCACAGTGCCCCCAAAGCCATCCATCACCAATCACCACCCCCAGGTCAGACAGCAAAGACTGACATGCCCACATAGCACATCATAAATGTTTTCCAAATATCTATTTGATTGTTATAATCAAAGTGATGCCTAGAGAGTTAAAAATCAAAAAGCACAGAAATTTATATAATGAAAAGAAAAAGTCCACCACCTAACATTAAGAGAATTATCCAGTCCCCATGCTACAGATGAGGAAACTGTAGGAAGAGAGGTCAGGTGGCTTGTCCAAGGTCACTCAGCTGGTCTGTAACAAAGCCAAGGGCCTCTAACCACCCAAGGTGACTGGTCCCTCTGGACGGCTTTTACTGCACTCTACTTTCTAGCACTAGAAGGTACAAAGTGTTCCCCACCTGTTCCTGAGCCCCACACAAGCCCCATACACTGCCCACCTTGAGGAAAGATGGGGCAGGAGGTGGTTTCTGGCCCTTTCTGTGCACCATGGGGCTGACATCTGCACCAAGTCCACTGTCAGGCTCTTTGCTCCCCATTGGCAGCCCCAGCTCCACGTGGAGCTGGCGTCATTTATCCCAGTGTGGCTCCTACTGAGACCTCCCCAAGCTTTCCCCAGGAAGCCCTTTTAGGGCTTCATTCATTGCTTAAGCTCTTAAGCTGTGGAACCCAGGCCTGGGCATCCTCACTGGGATACTGAACTCAAACCTGCTCACACACCCACTCTGGGAGGGTCTGAGCTAGGGCTGGTGGGATGGGGGCTGGAGAGGGAGAAAGTGTCCAGTCCAACACCTGGGAGAGGGGGCCTGCCCCTACAGCCAGAGCAGACGCAAGAGAGCACAGCACATGATGGCTGCTCAAGTGGAGAAAAAAGAACTGAATAACATTTGTGGACAAGATAAGATTGCAGCACAATTGGGCCCCAGGAAAACATCCAGCAAAGTGTAAGAAAGATGGTCTGAAGACCACCAGGGCCCAGCCACCTACTGGAAGTGCGGTGGCTGCCCCAGCCAGGCAGGATGACAGTGTCCTGGAGGCTCACATTCTGAGTAAGAACCCTGCACCATCTGAGCTTGCCTGGGCCAGAGCTGTGTGTTTTGGGACAAGCCCCAGAATCATTTGAACCACCAAAAGCATCCAGAATTGTAGGATATTGAACTTTAGGAGAGCCCAGAATAGAATGTTTTATGGCCTTAAACAGAATTACAGAGAAGGGGAGAAAGGGTATCTATGATCCTGAAATTCTCCATGCCCTAGGACAGGAAGCCTCTCAGAGGCCATCCTCATGTATCTGAAATACCCCCTCCGTGGGCATTCGCTCCCCCAGAGGTCAGCGTATTCTTTAGTCAAAAGTTATATTTCTTTAAAAGTTTTTTTTTTAATTTAAGCTAAAATCTGCCTTTTTGTAATTGCTACTGACTCAAGTCCAGTCTCTTAAAGTAGTTTTTTGCAACATTTTTTTTCCTTCTGTAACATGCAACTGCTCACCTACAAATGCATATCCATGGGCATTCATTTATGTATTCATTCAACGAATTTTATTAAGCATTTACTAAGTGCCAGGCACTGGAGCAGAGCAGAACA
Organism: Galeopterus variegatus; assembly: GCF_000696425.1. Lineage (NCBI taxonomy): Eukaryota > Metazoa > Chordata > Mammalia > Dermoptera > Cynocephalidae > Galeopterus > Galeopterus variegatus. Next base: position 334,306 of record NW_007726163.1, read on the forward strand.
CAAAAGAGACAAAAACCCCTGCTTCATGGACCTTATATGTATTATTGTTTATAATAATAATAAGTAAAACATATCACATCTCAAATAGAGGTAAGTTTAAAAAGAAATAAAGCAGGAAAGAAACGGGAGTATTGGAGATACTCGTTTAAATAGAGTGGTCAGGGAAGGTCTCATTGAGCTAAGACTTAAAAGAGGGAAGGGAGCAAGCAAACCATGCAGATATCCGGGAGAAGAACCAGCCAAGCAGAGCAAGCAGTGAGTGCAAAGGCCCTGCGGTGGCAAAGCCGGGGTACGAATGGAATGGGCTCCAGGTCAGTACAGTTCTATAGAGTCCAGCTGAAGCTTCACCCCTAGCTCTCTGCTCAGTAAAGAGCTGGGAATGCACAGGAATAAGAAGGCATTTTAGAGACGAACCTAGAATCTCCTCTAAAAGCACATTAGTACTTTACTATTAGCAACAGACTATGCCGGCAACACTTCTCGCAATGAAGACAACACCCCAACCCATTGCAACACAGTGGCTGAGAGCAGCTGTCCTAGAGATCAACACAGCCATCCCCAGCCTGAGGATGCACTTTGGAGGAGAGAAGAGATGGCTCACATGCCTCTCTGTCCTCCCTGTCCTCCTCTGGACCCACTCCAGCTTGTCCGGGTCAATCAATCAGTCTCCATCATTTTCTAAATCATGATGTGCAGCTCCCAACATGAAAGATGGGGAAAAGGCACGCAGCACATCCGTTCACACACAACTCAGGTTGCCTTAACCCAGACGCATGACCTCCATGTTGGGGAGTTGGCGCACTAGGCCTACCCTCCCCCTTTGTAATTCACGTCACCTCCAATACCAGAAACATGTATCACACAGATCTCTTCCATTTTTTTTAAGATGTTCCCAAGAAAATCTGTATTTAATTTATGGGCAATTTATAATGGAAATAGACCATATAAAATGTATACAAATGTGTAGGGCTGTGCATAGGGCTTGGAAGGAGACAGTTTAGCTTAGCAATAATTAACATGAAGGGTCTCTTCTCTGCTGCCAGGTAGACATTTGGATTGCCTGGACTTTTATTAAACTTAAACCAGAAAGGGCTTGGGGGCCGAGGTCCAAACATTCCTCAAGTCTATGGAGGACGTCAGGACATGCAGCCGACGACAATCCATTTCACCAGGATTGCCAAAGCCTTGTTTAAGTTTAGAAGATGCCTGTATTGCATTACTTGGACAGAGGATACAGGCCTGTGCACCATGTCAATTTTCTGGAGAAACAAGGCCACTTCCAGTGCCCCCAACCAACGTGAAGCCACAGGGTCTGCAAAGCAGTCGGCAAACACACAGGACATCTATCTGTCCCCACCCCTGGCTCCTCAGGCCTCCAAAGCCAAGACAGCTGCTGCTCCCAGCACAGGGCTGCCCTGCTCAAGTCAAAGAAGAGTTACAGAGAACCTCTGAGTTGCCAAAAGCCATTTCCAAGGGACTTTGATCCACTGATGCTGTAATCTCTGAAGGGAAACATACTTCATGTAGAAGGCATTCTTTGGTGTCATTCCCAAGGAGAAGGCATACTTGTTTCTGGACTTGTTACTCGCTCTCTCTTGTCCTTGCCCTCTCTCCCTCCCTCTCCCGCCAGCCATGAGCACTCTGTGATGTGCACAACAACCTTGCTGAACACAGAGAGGAATCACAGAACATGCTGTCGGCCAGAAAAGCATGTTTTCAACAGTGCCCCATTAGGAGCCAAAATCCTGGATCCTGGATAGCGGCACTACCACAGCCTAAGGACCAAGTCCCAGGCTCCAGCCTCCCCCAGTCATCTCCACCCCCAGACCCCGTCCAGGGTGGGATCCCACTGTGGGGGAGGCGGGCCACCCTAAAACACATGTGGGTCCCTAGAATACCCTGAAGGCCGTGGTGAAGGGTGGTACATTTAAATAAGTTTTTCCTGGCATATTCTAACATGGTTCAGATCAATTACCTCATTTTTCAACAATGAAAAGATTAAACAGTTGTTAAGGGTTATAAAATGATTTAATATGCTATTAAGCGGAGATGTAAACTATCAAAGTTGAAATTTCCAGAGAGAGACTTAAAAATCAATTAGATCCTCATCCAGTTTGCACGCAGCCCCTCCCCACGCCCCTCCGGAAGCCACCTCATGGGCAGCCCCACACTGCGGGGACACACAGTCCTTCCAATGGCGGTTTTGAAAACCCAATTCCTGTGCACTGGTTTCATGAGAACTTGTCGTGGCCAGGGAAACCAAGCTCAGAGTGCTCACAACACTGTTTTTTTTTCCCTTGAAATGGAGAACAAAATCAAATTTGGGAGAAATTTCGGGATATGCATTCGTGCTGACTGATGCGACAGGGTCGTTAAGTACCTTATTTGAAACCAGAGTGGGGCTCTCACTTCTGAACTCTCACTGGTTTTCATTCCCTCACTGCTGGCAACATTTCAAAGGACAATTTTTTTTCAAATTACCTTTTAAGGCAAAATGGAGGAAAAAATTCTTTTCTTCAACTCTCTCCTCTCCTAGCATTAACTTTTCAAAATATTGGTTCTTCGGGCTCACTTTACTCCCCAAACAATTCAGCCTGAAAACCTGCGGGCCCCAATATCGACACCCTCTCCGTGTGCATAGCGCCCGGTTTACATGATCAGTCCAAGGGGGGAAAGCATGTGTCCTGTCTCCATTCACCTCTCAGCCCCTGGACAGGTTCCGACAACGTGGCCCCATCACAAGGATGACTCAATAACCTGTTTTATCAACTCCAACCGCAAGAGGGAAGTTAAGGCAGACCCTGCTGCGGGGGAGCCCGGGGTCAGTTTTCATAGAACACAGATGTGCCCAACTTCCCTGTTGTCTCTCTCCCTGTCACTCCAACAAGAGAAATAACCTAAGAACTGCACCAGGAAGACAGACTCTGCAGCTCTGCACTGTGGCTGAACTAGGCTCCCTGTCCCTGCTAGGCCACCAGGAAGTCTTTAGAGATGATTAAGAAGGAATTGGGCAGGGGAGTGGGGTGGACAGGCAGCAAGAGGGGAATTGGCTGAAAGAACATTTGGGAAAATGTTTTGCAGAGTGACTATCTCCCAACCCCAAGGTACTACTGCCCAGTGTCCAAGGAACCAAGATTTGATCGCAATTACAACACATGCACATTCCATGGTTTCCAAGGAACGGCCAGATTCCCCAACTTAACAGTCAATCAAAACTGCCCGAACATGGATGGATGTCTTCAGAACAGCACCCGAGTTCCCCGTGCCCTTCGGTCACTGCGTGCACTTCACTCCATCCTCAGTGGTGCCACTACAGCAGGCCCTTGCCACGTGATGAAACGGTTTCAGAGTAGAGCTCACAGTGACTCAGGAGACCGAGGAAGCAAGTTTCGCTGTAGCGTGGCCCTTTGCTCCCTTCCCAAAGGAGAACCTCACCGTGCTGGTGCAGGAGGAAGGCCCTGAGCTGCGGATGCACTTGGAGGCAGAGTCTCCACGTTGCTGTGTGCACGAGGACAGTTGTCACCGCCTGCTTGTCAGAGCCATGACTCATGCCCAGGTCTACAAGTATCAGGCTGGTGGGCTGGCGAAGCAGCAGCCGGAGACTCTGCCTGCCCCTGTCCCTCCTCACACCCGTTTGGCTGCAGCTGAAGAGACTCTTCGTTCAATTCCTTCTGACATAAGATTAGCAGGGAGGGGTCTCAGGAAGACCTTGACCCTTTCCTTATCTACCCCAGCAAGTGGCAACTGCTGGGCCCCTGGCTCCAAAGGACAGCATGTATCTGGTGAGGTAGACATGGTTCTGGAAGATGCCCAAGACATAGCCATCAATCTATCTAGAGCCTCTTCTCCAGAGGCCGAGGGTGATTCTTGCCATAGTACGTTCTCCTCTCCAGTTTCTGAAGAGTTGAGTCTCCTGCACTGTTTATGCAGCAGAATGGACTTTACTAAAAGCAGGGCACAAGGGACAGATGCGAACATCCACCAAAAGCTTTCCTCTGGGATCGCTGGCTCTGTCCTCATGCAAGGTGCACTGCACGCTTCTCAGAGATGCAGGAGAAACTCCCGAGGGAAGGAAGCCTCCAGTTCTGCTAAGTGAGAACAAACACTAAGTCAAAATGACCTAAATTGTGTTCTTTAGTGCTTTGGACAGTCTCTGCCATCCAAAAAGGGAAAGAAGGGAGGACTTGGAGCAGGGGATGAGCTGAGGACTCTGTAGCAGGGGAGGGGCCCGGGCCAGGTGTGCCGGCCCCCATCACCACCTGCCCAGGTCTATTCCACCAGCAGAGCATGCAGACCCCTGCCCAGAGCCTCAGGAGGGAGGCTGGTACCCAACTGGGGCTACCAGGCCAGATTTCGTGAGAGGCAGTTGTCAGAGCTGCTTTTAGAAGCAACCGTTTCTTTCCGTCCTTACAAGGGCACCAAACAAGGCTGAACCCTCTGCTGAAATGAACTGAGCAAAGTGCTTGCTGTGATTTTGGAGCATCATGTACAAGGATGGGATAAAACAAATGTTCTGCTCATAAACAAGGCTATAAAAATTACCCTGGGGAGGCTTTTCTCCAACAGGCCATCTCTATCATCTCGATCCACAAAGGAGCTCACAGCAGGACTAAGCTGCCCCCAGCTGCTCTGCACAGGAAGCAGTGTCCCAATGATCTGGGCAAGAGGAGGGAGGTGAGAGAGCCCCTGGGGCCTGAGTGACCCCAAATCCACATGCTGTTTGAAAGATCCAAGGACCCCCACGCTCCATGCCTAACAAACTGCAGGTCCCCAGAAGCATGTCCAGAATCCCTGGGCTGCCCTGGGAGCCCCATCTACTCTGCTCTTCACACACATTTGTCAGTAAATCCTCAGGTGATATTTGAGGAAGGGGCCAGTGCACCCACATCACAGAGGAGGAAACTGGGGTGAGAGGCCATGCTGGCAGCACTGGGGTAGGAGAGGGACCATTTCTCCTTCCACTGACCACACGTGTTCACTTCCACCCATGTACACACATACATACACACACATATGCACATACACACATGCACACACATGCACACATACATATGCACATACATACACGCATACACATGCACACATGCACACACATACATATGCACACGCATACACACATGCACACATACATATGCACACGCATACACACATGCACACACATACATATGCACACGCATACACACATGCACATACACACATACATATGCACATACATACACGCATGCACATACACACATGCACACACATACATATGCACACGCATACACACATACACACATGCACACACATGTGCACATACATACACGCATGCACATACACACATGCACACACATACATATGCACACGCATACACACATACACACATGCACACACATGCACACACATACATATGCACACGCATACACACATACACACATGCACACACATGCACACATACATATGCACATGCATACACACATGCACATACACACATGCACACACATACATATGCACACACATGCACACACATACATATGCACATACACACGTGCACACACATACATATGCACGCACATACACACATGCACACACATACATATGCACACGCATACACACATGCACATACACATGCACATACACACATACATATGCACACGCATGCACACACATACATATGCACACGCATACACACATGCACATACACACACATAAACATGAACACGTGCACACACATACACACACAAGCACACACATGCATGCACACACATGAGCTCTCTGTGATTGACAGACCCTGGCACGCCCTGGCAGCTGGTTACCCATGGCTGTGGCTTCCAGAAGACCCACCACTCCGTCGGTTCTTCCTGGGGGGAGAATAAGGGCAGGATCTGGAATAAAACACTAGAAACAACAGGTCGCCACCCTCAGATCATCTTGCTGCAGTGTAACCACAATCCTGTGACCCTTCATTACTCTCAAACCGTTCTCGTCATATAATATATGAACTATGCATAAACAATCCTGGGTTATGATGTGTTTCCTAAAACTAAGAGAACTTCAGCCATAACACTGACATTTTGTTTCTGGAAATTAAAGCCTGGGAACGGTGAAAATAAAGTCCATCAATTTATGAAATGTATTTCCGTACATACTTCAATTCCCAGCGCTTGTGGTGAGACAGAAACACGATTTTGTTTCTGATGGTGTTGTCCCTGAGACCCACAGAGCTGATCCCTTGGCTTTTCCACTTCATGCCAGGAAGCCAGGCTGTCCAAATAAGGTGCTTGCTAACAACCTGAGTGACCTAATCCTACAGGAAACGACAAGAATAAACCCAAGCAAGATGGATTTGCTCGCTGCTCTTGGGAAACAGGCGCCCCTGCCACTTCTAGTTTCTGGCAGGAAGGGACAGATGCTTTGGGCACGCTGGGACAGGCTCACCAAGGCCTCAGCAGAGACCCCCGCTTCTCAGGTGGCCAGGCTGGCACCTCATTAGGTACCCTGGGACTCCTGCAGGCTGGGATGTAGGTCTCCAGCACCCAGCAAGCTGAAGGGCCCGCTGATGTGCACTGGCTGCTGAACCAGAGAGGGTTTTTAAGATGACAGTGGCCAAGGGAGGCGAGGAAGGAATGGTTTCTGATGTGGAGGGAAGGCTGAGAAAAACTGGGGAAAGTGTAACAAACAGGTGGTATTTGGGCCTGGACGTGATAGCAGGACGTCAGCGTGCAGAGCTAGTGACCAGCAGGGAGAAGAGAGAAGGTGGAGAGGAGCGTGCTGAGGAGTGCGGCGGGGCCAGGGGAACAAGGGGACAGTGCAAGTTCAATGTGATGGGAGCTTTGGGATGAGAGGGGAGTTGAGAGGTGCAGGCACAGCATGAAGGTCAGCAGATGACACTTCCGGTTGCTGGAAGGGTTCTGGGGGGGCCCAGAGAGGCCACCTGCTGCCCGAGGCCCCCCACTTGTGCCTCTTCCTGAGCTTCTGTCTGCAGGTGTCCCCCTCAGGATCCCCTCCCTGCTCCTTCCTCCAGGACAACCCGCCCATCCTCCATGGCCCTGCTCAAACCCCACCTCCTCCAGGAAGCTTTCCCTGAACTCCTCGATGGACAATGGCCTTCGCCCTCTCTGCTCCGATTCCTACAGCACAGTCTCTTCTGCCCAGCCCAGCCATCAGCTCAAGGCCACCACAAGGTGTGCATAAGCATTTCATGGGTTTATGGCCCCAGCAGACAACACTCTTCTGGAAGAAAGACCACTTGTTACAATCTGAGCTTCCCCACAGTCCAGGCACAGCAGGACTTCAGGGAGGGACCAACCAATCCAGACAGAGACTGGCATGGGAGGGGACAGTCCATCCAGCCTGGTGCCCACCCCACACCCAGCACACCCCTACCCATTGCTCTACCAACCAGGACTCTGCCTGCCTACCCAGCTCTTGGTCCAGGATACCGAGCTTCTAGCCCCTTCTTCAAGGCTCCTGGAGAAAGAGCCTCCTGCCCACTGTTCAGAAGGCAGCCCCATCTCTGTGCCTCCTTCCAGAACCCCTCAATTCCCCACCCACCAGCCCTACACAGCTGAAGACCATAGGTCACCACTCATCAAAGCCAGATGTTCGGCCTGCCCAGTGCCAGCACTTTCTGGGCATCATCCCTTCCAGCCAGCCCCACTCCCAGGGGGCCAACTGGGCCTGGCCGCTGGCACCATCCCTCCCCAGGGCAACCTGTCCGGTCAGGGAGGCTGAAAACAGCCCTACTCCAGTGAGCAATCCCGCTTTTACAAGGCCAGAGTGGAGCTGTGGGGGAGTAGAGAGAAGAGGTGGGAGGGCTGGGCAGGGCTCCAGTCTTGGTCCTTCCACTGAGGAGGCTCGTGCCTCACCTGGCTGGGGTGAGGGGTGGGCCTGCACACAGGGCCCCCACCTGGAAGGAAGCCAGAACGAGTCCTGGGCCTCTGGGTCAGGCACAGACATAAGCCTTCAGGACTCTGATCCTTGGCAAAAGAAAAATATGCTAACATGTTTAGAGGATTATTTAGGGGACAAACACTCTCATTACAAAATTATTCTTCATTCAACAGAGCATCCTCTTCAGGAATTTACAAACTCCTCTTTGAACATGTAAGTGCCCCTGGGAGAGCTAAGCGAGGCCTTTCCCTGGAATCCCCTGCCTGAGTGTCAATCAGCTTAATCAGAATGGTTTCCTGCCACCCTCTGGTAGAACCCAACTTCCTGGGAGAACTAAGTCTGTTCGGAGCTGATACAAGATGGGTCATTTTGGAGCAAGGATCACAATATGAAACTGGAAAGAATGGGGGAGAGAGAGAGGAGTTGTTGGACCAGAGGGCCAAATAAGGAGACAGAGCTGGCGATGACAGTGGCCCGGCAGGGAGGAATCCAGCAGCCCAAGCGGCCCCTCAGACTTGGGCACTCTGTTAGCTTGTTTGGGCTGCCTGTGACAAAGTACAGTAGACCCTGGAACAACACAGGGGTTAGGGACGCCGACCCCCCAAATAGTCAAAAGTCTACGTATAACTTCTGAATCTCCAAAAATTAAACTACCAATAGCCGACTGTTGACCAAAAATCTTACCAATAACATCAACACATATTTTGTATGTTCTATGTATTCTATACTGTATTTTTATGATAAAGTAAGCTAGAGAGAAAAAAGTAAGTTAGAGAAGTCTCCAAAAATTTTTCCAATATATTTATTGAAGAAACTCCTCACATAAGTGGACCCGCGCAGTTCAAACCCGTGTTGTCCGTGGATCAACCGTACCACAAGCAGAGTGGCTTAAACACGGGAATTTACTCTCTCACCGTTCCGGAGGCTGGAAGTCCAAGATCAAGTTGTTGGCAGCATTGCTTCTGAGGCTGTGCGGGGGGATCTGCTCCAGGCCCCTGCCCCAGCTTCCTGCAGTTTGAGGCAATCTTTGACATCATTGACATGCAGAAGCATTACCCCAACCTCTGCCTTCATCTTCCCAGGTGTTCTCCCTGTGTCCAAATGTCCCCCTTTTATGCTAACACCATCATATTGGATAAGGGCCCACCCTACTGCAGTATGACATCATCTTAACTAATTACATCTGCAACGACTTATACTTATTTCTGAATCAGGTCACATTCCGGGGTAGTGAGGGTTGGGTCTTCAACATGTGGACTTTGGAGGGACACGATACAGGATCCTTAACAGGCCACCTTTTCTGGGCTGGAACTGCAGCAAAACAGAGCTCAGCCCAACTAGCTGAGTAACCTTGAACAAGGCCCTGCCCTGCCTGACCTCAATTGTCTCACCTGTGGCAGGGTGGCATGGCGGTGGTGGGTGGTGGTCCCTTTCAACCTGCCTCCCAGGAAAGGGAGTGGTCCAGCGAAGCAAGCCTGCATCTGCGAGGCATGGGTGTCTGGGCAGTGGCTTTTCTGAAGGTCTCAGCAGTGCATGCCCACTAGACCTTGGAGGCTCTTCTATCTCTGCTCAGATAAGGCCATGGGGCCTAGTTATCAGCACTCCCAAGCCCTTGGGGTGGGGATTTGGGGCACTACAGGGTGCAAATGTACCAGCCTGACACCAAGAGCCCTGGAGACTTCTTAAATGGGTAAGCCTCAAAGACCACACAGTTGAGACCTCCACAGAAAAGCATTCTATTGAATGTTCCTAATAAAATCCTGATGTCACCTGTAAACAGCTTGTGCTTACAGGGAACAGCAGCAGCATCTCTGGCTGATTCAGTCTCATTGCCTTCAACACAAACAGGCGGACACACACCCCAGCACCTGTCACAAGCCAGCACGCAGTAGGAGCCTTAGATGGTGGTAAGGGAGGCCCATGTGTGGAGCGAAGGTGACATCTAGTGGCCATCTGGAAAATGGCACCCTCAGTAAACGGGAAGACAGTGATCCTGCGTGTTGGGCTGTGTCAGATTTTAGTGCCACATCCTCTGGACTCCATGTGGAGACTCCAGGTCCTGGGAGGGACAGCAAGGCCCCCTCCACCTTCACAGGGCCATCTGACCGCCTGCACAGCTATTTAAAGAACAAGCCACCATGAGAGTGGGGCCGCTGGGCCCTCACATTCGGACCACAGACAGTCTGGCTAACCCTTCAACGGGTTTCCTTGCCTGGAGGAACACACGCAGGGCTCCCAGACTCTTGCAGGCCCAGTGTTGGGGAGCAGCGAGAACTCAGAGCCAAGCTGGGCTCTAGGCTGGCTCTGCTCCAGGACCTGGGACCGGCCCCACCCCTGCCTAGACTCACGCTCCCCATCCCCAGAGTCGAGGGACAGTGGCAGTTGTGGTAAACCACTTCCGAGGGCATTTGCTGCTCTGGGTCTAAGTGAGCAGCCTGCTTCCAAGACCCGAAGCCTTAACATTAGACAGAGCCAGGTTCAAATCCTGCCTCTGCCTTTGCCAGCTCAGTGGCTTAGGGCAAGTCACTTAATTTCCATAGGCCCATTTTCCCTTCTTAGGTTAGGTTATCACAAATATGGACACAATGTATGCAAAGCACCCCCACTAAGCACCTTTCCCAGAACAGGCACTCAATAGTGGTGGTGGGTGGAGGGGAAGGAGAGCAGGGGGAGACTCTTACCAGCATTTTAGCTCGGTCTTTGCATCAGCTGTACAAAAAACAGCTGCAAGGCATCTAAGACAGCCCCAGGTATATGGAATTAATTGATCATGAAAGACCCACTTCCTCTGTCCTTACCCAGAGCCTCTGCCATGGACCTCACACAGCCCTGCTCATGTACCCTCCCCTTCCTGCCACAAGCTGCCCGGGGCCCCTTGTAACCTCCTCAAAGCCAAGTCCACATTGATCCCCTACCCAGCATAATTCTCCAGCCAGGAACCTCAATTATGCCTCCTGCAAGCCCCTGTCTACCGCTGCTCTCATCCCACCCCCTCCAGCTGCCTGGAGAAGACTGGAAACACCCAGAGAAGGTCAGGGCAGGTTCCTTCTACTCTCTCTTCATAGGGCAGAGCCCCAGAGCCTAGGGATGGGACAGGGGAGGGCCCCAGCCCCAGCCAGGCTCAAAAGCACTCAGCAGAGAGGAAGGAAGGGCTCCAGAAAGTAAAAAGACATGGTTGTTACTGCAAAACCAACAGGCCACACACAGTGTCTGCTTCTCAGGCAGTGGGCATTGGTAAATCCTAGTTTCAAGCCCTGGGATCCCTCTGATGGACCACCCGCTGGGAGGGGGGCACTTCTGTTGGGCTGGGGGCTGTGACTCTTCCCAAGATGCAGCCTCACCGTGTGCCTGGAAACCACCCTCCCACCAAGTGTCCTCATCCTCAGCAGACCACAGCCTGAAATGAGCCCAGAGAGTCTTTCTACTCAGTGACTTTAGATAAGGGGAAACACAGGCCCAGAGGGTTTAGAAGAATTGCCCAAAACCACAGAGCTAGTAAGTGGCAGAAGCAGGTAAAATTAAGTTTAATATTATTTTATTTGACTCAGTATATCCAAAATATTATCATTTTGACACATAATCAATATAAAAAATGTTAGAGATATTTTACAAATAAAAGATTTGTACTTAATTTTCAAAATCTGGTTTATATTAACACTCGCAGCATATCTCAATTTGGACACTAAATGTTCTTCAAAAACACTTGATTCATATTTAGATTTTATAAACTTTGCAGTTGTAGACTTACATACTCGAAATGTGAATTTGTCGTTCCAAACATACTTTTAAATTTTCCAATAGCTGATTTAGTAGGGTTTTCTTAATTAATTTAAATAAAATTAGAAATTCAGTTCCTCAGTAGCACTAGTGACACTTCAAGTGTTCAATAGCCACGTGTGCTAGTGTCTACCAAGGGGACAGTGTGTCACTACATCTTTTGCATGATCCTTACATGAGACCACACAGAGACACACAGCACTTAGAAATCCATGTCTTTATATGATGTGGGGCGGAGGGGAGAGGGGGAGGGGGGGGAGAGGAGG